>NW_027509453.1:1034655-1274655 GCF_048541705.1 Temnothorax americanus
GCTGCAAGCTTATTGGCTGTAAAACTGTGCGACAGATAGCTCATTTGCAGCCTTTTTTTTAAAGCGGGGGTTGCGCAATGTTTCTGGGGGGGGGAAAGGGGCCCCTTTTTGGTAAATTCTCTTAAAAAATTTTTTACATTTTTTTTAATTTTTACAATTATTTTACCCCCCCCACCCTTCATTATCCCAAAAACTTTACCCCCGTAAAAGGTTTTGGGGCCCCCCAAAAAAAAGGCCGTTTCAAAAAAAAACGGCTTTGACAGATTTTCTACGATGCCTCGTTAGACAAGGACGTTTATCTCTCTTTTTTTATTTCTTTCTCTATTTGAAATTTCCCGGCACTCATTTTTTCCCCTCTTTTCTCTCCTCTCCCCACTCTCCCCTCCCCCCCTCCCCTCCCCTCTCTCTCTCTCTCCCCCCCCTCTCCCTTTTTCCCCCTCCCCCCTTGCTTCCCCCCTTTTTCCCTTTTTAGACCGGGTACTTTACACTTAGTATGGTAAATCAGGATTTTTTGGGAATTCTAGGGTATTTTGAAAAAAAAACGGTAATTTTTTTTTAAAAGGACAAAAAACTCTGTTTTTTTTTTCCCCTTTTGAAAAAATTTTGAAATTTAAAAAAAAACCCCCTATTAAATAAATTTTTTTTTTATTTTTTTTATTGTTCCTGTTTTAAAAGGGGAAAAAAATTCCCCAAAAAAAACCCAAATGAAAATTGAACAGACTTTAAAAACCCCCCCGCCCCAACCCGCACGAGCACGAAAACGCACCCAAAAAATTTTTTATAAAAAAATTATGATGGGGGGGCTAACCCCGGGGTTTAAAGGGGGTTTTTAAAACTTTTTTCAAAACCCGGGGGTTTTAGGGGGTTTTTTTGGGGGGTTTATGCAATACCCCACAAAACACAACAACATTTTTTTTAAATTTTTGGGGGGGTTGAAATCACTGTGATCGCGTGATAAAAATCCAAAATCTTTGGGGGCCTTAAAAAAAAAAGGGGGGCCCCTTTTAAAAAGGGAGTTGCCCCCTTGAAAAACTTTTAAAAAAAAATTTTACCAAAAAATTTTTTTCCCCAAATTTCCCCAAAAAATTTGGCCGAAAACCCTTTTTCCCCGGGGGGTTTTTTGGGGGGGTCCTTTAAAACCCCCTTTTAAAAACCCCCGTTTTAAAAATTTTTTTGATTTTTTTATTAAAAGTTTTTTTAAAAAAAAATTTTTAAAAAAAAACCCCCCTTTTTTTTTTGGGCCCCCCATTTTTCAAAAATTTAGGGGCTTAAAAAAAAAAAAGTAAAAAAATTTTTTTAAAAAATCGTTTTTTTAAAAACCCAAAAAAAAAATTTTAAAAAAAAATCATAAGGTCTTTCTCCCCAAATACTAAAACAAAAAAATTTTCAAAAAAATGGAGAAAAAAACCCCAAAAATTGGGGGCCCCCTTTTTTGGGGGGGTACCCTTATATATTTTTTCCCCTCGCAAAATTCTACAAAAAAACTTTGTTTGAAAAATAATTTTTTTTAAAAAAGGGCCCCCAAAAAAAATTTAAAAAAAAAATTTTATTTTTAAAAAAAGGGAAACGGGGGCACCCCCCTTTTGGCTCCCGTGTTCGCGATATCGTCATCTTTAAAAGGGCCCCGGGGGGCCCGAGAAAAATAATCGTATTTACAAACGGTGGGCCCCCCGATATTGTCCCCCAAAAATGTTGTGTATCTACCCTATGCTTCTTCCCCCTCTCTATTTTAAAAATAAAAAAACTATCCTACTAAAAAACCCCCTTTTTAGGAAGGGGGAAAAGCCGCCCCCAAAAGCTAGCCCCCAACCGCGAAAAGCGAACGCAAATTTAAAACAAAAGGGGCGGTGGGGGGAAGCCCTATTAGCGTTTTTTCCCCCCCTTCCCCATCTTTTCGCTTAAAAAAAGGGGGAAAACAAGGATAAATAAGCAAAAGCACAAAGGGGCTTCCCAAACGCACCTAAAAATTATTTTACCTCTCTTTCGAATTTCTATCAAAAACGAGACGGTCATTTTTTTTTTTTCAAAAAGAATTCAATCACTCCCCTTTTTAAACCCAATTTCAAATATTAAAAAGGGCAAAAACGCACGGGGTTTCCGGGGGTTACACAGGTCCAAAAAAGTTTTCCCCTTTCTATAGGGGGAAAATTTTTTAAAATATTTTTTTCATGAAAGAAAATTAATCTCCCCAAAAAAAAAATTTTTTGAGCATTGCCCAAAAAATAAAACACAAGAATGTTTTTGAGAATAAAAGATTAAAAAAATCGAAAAATTTTTTTTCCCCCCGGTGAAATTCCCCAAAGTGCACTTCTAAGTAAAAGCGCATCCTTTTCTAAAAATTTTAAAGAATTCATACACGTTTTTAAAACCCGATTTTTTGACGTATCAACGGGTTACTCTAGCCTCAAAAAAACGCAATTTAATCGAAAAACTTTTTTGGGGAAAGATTTAAAATCTTTCCTTGTCAACAATTTTAAAAAATCCGCAAAAATCAAAATTTGCGCGCCCCCCCGGGGAGGAATTAAAGGATCGCATCGCTTCGCTAATGTCGAAACATTTTCTAAAAAACGAAAAAAAATATTTGCTCCCCCAAATAAGCCCCCCACAAACCCCCTCTGAAAAAACGAATTTTCCCCAAAATTTTAGGGGAAAATCAAAAAATTGTTAAAAATTTGTTTTTTTTTTTTAAAAGGGGAAAAATTTGGCCACGTGCGATAAAATTTAATGAATTTCCAACACGATAAAGAAAAGTTTAAAAAATTTTTTTTTTATTTTCGTTTTTTTTTTTTTTTTTTAAAAAAAGATTTTAAAAAAAACCCAAAAAAAAAAATATGAAACCCAAAAATTTCTCTTGGTGAAAATTTTTTTTAAAAAGGGAAAAACAATTTGGAAGAAAAATATGATAACCCCAAAATTTTTCCCCGAATCCATATAAATCATTAAAATTTTTTTTCCCGACGCGTTTTGGGGGGAAATATGAAGGGGTTTTCCCTATATCCCCTTTTTTTACCCCCAAAAAAACCGTCGAAACAAATTCCTCAAAAATTCCCCACAAAAGAAACAAAAACCCCTTTTGGACAAGAAGGGAAAACGTTCTTCATCTTTTTTCTTTTTCTAACCTAAAGATTTACGTAAAAACTTCCACTTAAGAAAAATTAAAATTTTTTTTTGATATCACATTTTCCCCCGGGGGACCCTAAATTCCCGATGGAAAAAAACTAAATACTTATAAGCACCCCCCCGGTTTTTTTTTTATTCGGGAAAAGTAAAAAAGTTCCTTTTTTTTCCCGTCTCTTGAAAAAAAAAAAACCGAAACATAAAACCTTTTTTTTTTTTTTTCCCGTACCTGAAAAATTTTTTAAAAATAAATGTATAAAAACTTTGGGGACTCGCCGGGGGTGGAAAAAAAGGAAAAACAATAAAAATTTTTTTATGATTCTCAAAAAAAAATCTTTTTTTTGGTTTTTAAAACCCCCCAAAAAAAACATCTTTTTTTTTTGATTTTTCCCCCCAAACCAATGATACTCTTCAGGGAAAATTTCAAAAAAGGCTGTCGAAAAAATAAAAAGGGGAAAAGAAACGAGGGCAAAAAAGGAAAAAGTTTAAAAAGGGGAAAATTGGGGGGAAAAAAAAAGCCCGCAAATTTTCCCCCCCCCTTCCCCCAGGGGGTTTCCCTTTGACTTTTTATTTTCGAGCAAGGGGTTAATTTCCCAAATTTTAAACCAGTTTTTTTTTTAATGCAATCAAATTTATGGGCTAACCCCTCGACGAAACAACCTCGCGTTAAAACGGGGCCCCCGTCGGCAAAACCCCGCAAAACGTTACTTTTTAAAATTTTAAAAAAACGGGGATGCAAAGAAAACCAAAATTTCCTCGACGTGGTATGCAACTTTTAAACTAAAAGCAAAGGCAACTTTTTGGAGACCCCCGGGGGGTCAACACGAAACTCCGGTTTCAGTGTTACCAACTAATTTCAGGTTCTATGAAGTGGTGTATGTCCGTACACGTACACACACCACTGAATTGCTCAGACGAACGCACGGTAGAGAGACATATGCTATAGACGCGGCAACGCCGCGCGGCGTTGCCGCGTCTTGGATTCTTTAGCAATACGGCCTGAACCTGAAAATGCTTTCTGGCCGTCCGCGTAGCAGAAGGCAGTAACGTATCAAGGCTGATAAGCACCCGCTTTTTATAAATTACATATATTCTTATGCACACATGCGTATATATATATAATATCTATCTAATTATTATGTGTATGTTTATAATTGTCTGATGACAAATAATAACAGTAGCACAATTGAGAATGTGAATTAGTATACATAGTATATATTGACGCGGGTACTTATTAGACTTGGCAATTTACTGCATCTCTTGCACCTCAAATAATTTTTTTCTTGTAATGTAAATGAATGATGTAAAACTATTTCAAAGGATCTATCGATCCATTCTTGATGGGGTAAAAAAATAACTTCTATAACACAAATGCAATAAATATTAAATTTATATAGTATTGATTTATTACACTCAGTCTCTTAGCATCAGAGTAGAGCGGGTAACGCAGCTGATGAACAGTATAGATAACAAACTGAATAAAAATCTTAATTATTATAACATAATGATATTAAGAATTAAGATTTTTATTCAGTTTGTTAATTATCTATAACTGCATAACGTGTGCAGTTTACGCCGAAGCGGCTGTTTTAACGCGAGCGATATGTTTCGTCGACGGATGATTAGCTATAAATTATGATTGCAGTATACAGAATACTGGATATTTGCGTAAAGTATCGTTGCCTCGCGAATAAAGTCGAAGGACCGTCGGGAAGAGGAAACTCGCGGTGCTTTCATTTCCCTTCCAAGTGCGCTTTTCAATCTTTTATCCGTTTTCGCCCTCGTCTTCGTTTCCATTGTTAGTATGCGACAGCCGTTACTGCACTCCATGAAGAGTATCATTGCTTTGTCGAATAATACATAAGCAAAAGAGATGTTTTTCCTTGTGCTTAGAAATCCAAACAGATTTGATTTCGAGAATCATAAAGAAATTGTATTGTGTTACTTTCTTTCCATCGCGGCGAGTACCTAATCGTTTTTATACATTTATAGTTTGCAAGTATACAGAGTACTTGAAAAGAAAGAAAAAAGGTGATCGTCGCGTATTTTTTTCACAGAGACGGGCAAACGTGTAACTGTGTTCACGTTGCCCGACTAAATCAAACTCGGATGCTACTATAAGTATTTAGTTTTTATCCATCGGGACTTTAGGGTGCCGCGAATATGCTGATATCAAGAATAATTATAATTTATCTTAGTGGAGTACGTACATCTTTACGGCTTAGAAACGAAGACGATGACGAACGCTTCCGTTCTTGTCCCAAAATTGTTTTCGTTTTCTTTTGTAGCGAACGTTTCGAGGAATTTGCTTACGACGGTTCGTTAGCGGTAATTAACGATTATACGGAGCCGTCATATTTTCCACAACGCGTCGGGAAAAAATTGAATGATTTCTATATGTATTCAGAGAATGTTGATTCATCATATTATTCTTCCAAACTTGCTTTCTCCTTTTAAAAATTTACACCAAGAGAAACTTTTGTTACATATTATTTTATTTTGATTTTTTTTAACATCTTTATTTAAAAAAAAAAAAAAACGAAAACCGTATAAAAAAATTATTAAACTTATCTTTATCGTGTTGGAAATTCATTCAATTTTATCGCTACGTGTCTCAACTTCTCTTGTTAAAAACAAAAACTAATTTATAGCTTTATGATTTTACATATAATTGTTAAATTTCAGTTTTGTCAGATGCGATTTGTGCGAGCTTATTTCGTGGAGCAAATATTTTGTTGCGTTTTTTAGAAAATGTTCATCCGATCATTAGCGAAGCGATGCGATCCATTTATATTCGATCACGAGGGACTGCGCAAATTTTCGCATTATTTGCGGATTTTATAACTTTATTGACAAGTATAAGATCTAAGATCTTTCGCATAACTGATTTACGATTAAACTTGCGCTTTATTGAGGCTCAGATGTACACCCGTCTGTATCACGTCAATAAAAATCTGGCTGCAAAACGTGTATGAATTCATTAATTCGTTTAGCAAAGGATGCGCGTTGACCTTAGAAGTGCACGTTGGAATTTCATCCGGAGGGAAAAAACTTTGTCGCATTTTTTTAATCTTTCTGATTCTCAAAATACATTCTTCGTGTATATTTTTTGTGCAATGCTCATAATATTATTTGATTTTTGTAGATTAATTTTCTTTTCATGAAATATATTTTGGCAACTATGCCGTCTATAGAAAGAAATCTGTCGGACCTGTGCTAACTCGGACCACGTGCGTTTCTGACGTTTAAATATTAGTGAAATTCGGTTAGAGAGAGTGATTGAATTCTCTTAGAAAACAAAAAAATGACCTGTCTCGTTTTTTGATAGAAATTCGATAGAGATGCTAAATATTAATTTATTAGGTGCGTTCGGGAAGACGCTATTAGTGCTATTTGCTTATTTTATCCTTGTTTTACACCTGATGAAGCGATAAAGATAGAATGATGCAATAGCGCTAATAGCGCGCTTCCCGAACACAGCCATTGTGTTATAAATTCGACGTTCGCTTTTCGCGTGAGACTAGCTGGCATCGGCTTCCTATTTCGCTAAACGGGCCTTTTTCAGTAGGATACGTTTTTTTCATTATAATATAGAGAGGAGAAGAAGCTATAGGGATAGATACACATACATTTTGTACGACAATATCGGGGGTCTACCGTTTGTATAATACGATTATTTTTTCTCTGGGCCTGGAGCCTCGTCCACGATGACGATATCGCGGACACGGGATGTCTCCAGGATCGTGCTCCGATTACTTTGTACTAAGAATAATTTTGCATAAATTCCTTTTGTGCCTTTTATATCACATGTATTTTTCAAGCAAAGTTCATTTGTAGAATTTACGCGATGGAAGATATATATAAGGCGTACCGCGCCAAATCGGACACCATTTGGGTTTTGCATCTCCGATTTTTTTGAAAATTTTTTATGTTATAGTATTAGTTGAGAAAGACCTTCATGATTTTTTTTCAAATTTTTTGTCGAACCGTTTTCAAAATATCGATTTTTGAAAAATTACGTTACTTTTTTTTTAAACGCCCATAATTTTACGAAAAATGGGCCAAAAAAATGGGACGTTTTTTTTCAAATTTTTTTTTAAACACACTTAATAAAAAATATCAAAAAATATTTTCAAACTGTGTTTCTATAAGATTTTCAAAGGACCCCGCACAAAAACCTATGGAAATAGGTTCTCGGCGAATTTGTCTGAAACTTTGGGAAAATGTTGTTCATGTCATCTTGATCAAAAGTTCTCAAGGCAACAACTCTCTTTAAAGCAGAATTTTTGCTCTAAGAGACCTCAAAGATATGGATATTTTATCACGCGATCACAGATGATTTCACCCATTCAGCTTTCAGAATAATGATTGTGTGTGTTTGTGTGTGTATTGCATAACCCATAAAACCTAATAACCTAATGTATTGATGAATAACAGTAATAACAGTATGAACCGTCGGGATTAGCGTTATCATAATATATATAATATATTTATGTGCGTATGCGTATCGTGCTCGTGCGATTGCGTGTGCGTGTGTATGAATATGTATGTTCAATTGCATTACGGTTTTATATGTAATATTATTTACTTTCGAGACAGTAACAATAAAAAAAATAACATATATTTCATTTATATATGTATTTTTGTTTACATTTCTCAACATTTTATCAACGAAATAATAAACAGAGTTTTTTGTCCTAAATAACATTACCGTTTTTCTTTCTTCAAATATACCCTAGAATTCCAAAAAATCCTGATTTTACCATACTAAGTGTATACGCTACCCAGTGTACTAAGAGAGAGAGGGACAGCAATGAGAGAGGGAAAGAGGGAGAGGGAGGGAGAGAGAGAGAGAGAGAGAGAGAGAGAGAGAGAGAGAGAGAGAGAGGAATAAATGAGTGCATGCAAATTACATACATAGAGAAAGAAATAATAATACGAGAGATATCTGTCCTTGTCTAACGAGGCATCTGTACGACATATCTGTCAAAGCTCGTTCTTTGAAACGGCTTCATAGATCGCAAAATCCTTTTACAGGAGTAAAGTTTAGGTACTAATGAAGGGTGGGATTGTAAAATAATTAGTAATAATTAAAAAAAATGTAAAATTGCCTAACGAGATATCTGTACCACGTGGGCCCGATTCTCTAACGAGAAACATATGCGCAAACACTGCTTTAACAGAAAGGCTGCAAATTGATTTGCTCTCTGTCGCACAGTTTTTAGCCAATAAGCTTGCAGCTTTTCTGTTAGAGCAGAGTTTACGCATACGTTTGTAGATAGAAAATCGGGCCCCATATCTTTCAAAGCTCGTTCTTTGAAACGGCTTCATAGATCGCAAAATCCTTTTACAGGAGTAAAGTTTAGGTACTAATGAAGGGTGGGATTGTAAAATAATTAGTAATAATTGAAAAAAATGTAAAAATGCCTAACGCGATATCTGGTACCACATATCTTTCAAAGCTCGTTCTCTGAAACGGCTTCATAGATCGCAAAATTCTTTTACAGGAGTGAAGTTTAGGTACTAATGAAGGGTGGGATTGTAAAATAATTAGTAATAATTGAAAAAAATGTAAAAATGTCTGACGCGATATCTGTACCACATATCTTTCAAAGCTCGTTCTTTGAAACGGCTTCATAGATCGCAAAATCCTTTTACAGGAGTAAAGTTTAGGTACTAATGAAGGGTGGGATTGTAAAATAATTAGTAATAATTGAAAAAAATGTAAAAATGCCTAACGAGATATCTGTATCATATATCTGTCTAGGGTTCGATTGCTGTGTAGAAACCAGACAATGTAGCCAACCCCGAAACTGCCCACAGCTGCATGCGCCATCTCGCCATCTCTCGCAAGATCCGTGAACTACTGCTGTGACATAATTGCTGCTCTGCGTGAATATTTTTGTGAAAAATATACACGTTCGTTTCAAAGCTCTCATTTTTATTCCAGGCTTTCAATCTCAATTTTAAAGGTACGTTATTGTTTGTGCACGTCTTCTGAAGGGTGGGAAAGTTTAATTTCGTACATATTACGTATACAACTGTTTATATCAGAAAATAAGGTTTTGAGGTGACAGCATTTTAAAATTTTTTTCAATTATTACTAATTATTTGACAATCCCACCCTTCATTAGTACCTCTACTTTACTCCTGTAAAAGGATTTTGCGATCTGTAAAGCCGTTTCAAAATGAGAGCTTTGAAATGAATTGTCGGTAATTTGGACGGCTTTAGCATCCCCTTAAACGATCTCAAGGATTCTGATTATCCTGAAACACTTGAGGAACGTGCCCATACTGCCCATGCCTTGGCTAGCAGACGACTTTCGTGCGTTTTGGCGGCATCTCCATAGTCCATTCTCCAGTGGCGCTGGGCGCTGGTCACGTGCGCGAGATGGGACGGGATAAAACGCGATTGAATTCGACTGACGGGAGACGGGAGTGGACGGGAGTGACGGGAATGTGCGATAGAACATCACCGAAATGTAATTATCTATATATCTTAATTATCTTCTTCGAGAACTATCGTGTTTATGATATCTAAGTATCGTAATTATCTTTTATCAAACTGAACTATTAAATTTATTACAGGACGACTTCGACTAAATAACTTATTGGATCAACTTAATCGGCGATTATAAACTCGGCCGGCAGAATTGCCTAAAGTAGAATTTTTATATAGTTTTGTTATCCTTATATAATCTAATTCTTTATCTTCTATTTTAAACAACAAAAGACCTATAAATTTACCACGTTAACAAATTATTTAGTTTTTATCTAATAATATCTTATCTCCGTTTAATTTGTCAAATTATAATACTTGCAGTATTTTGTTAATTTTGTGGATAAAATTATTAACTTTTTGTTGTTTAACCTTTCTTTAGAACTACTGTGAGGAAAAAAATTTTTTTTTAAATGCTAATCAGTCAATTGCGGTTTCAGGTAAATACAAAATTAAAATGCCGCAACTACTTTCCTTATCTCCACTTTTCTCACATATTTCTCGTCTATTCTCTCATACAATTCCTTTGTATTCCGGTTTCCCTATAACCATATCCGCGCTCCTCGAGAAAAATCTCCTTTCTCTCCTCCCGAAGCCGCGCGATCTGGCGTGGCGTGATCCTCGAGGCGGCGCGTCCGTTGTCCGTTGTTTACAAGCTCGCGCACGACGACGTCGAAGATGGCGATGGAAACGAGGAGCGCGTCGGACGGAGCGGCCACGTGCGCGTGAATACCCACGACCGCGAGTCGCGACGGTGGGACGCGGCGAGCAGCGAGCTGCGGCGAGCCCGACGGTGCGTCGCTCGCCGTTCAGACGACCGGGACGACCCGGCCGCGAAGCGAGACGCGTACTGGACACTGGACGTGCGGTGCGACACGCGCGCCCGGGACCGACCGGATCGCGCTCACCCAGTCGGCGTCCGGCGTCGGCGACCGCAGCGGCGGCGACGGCGGCGTTCGAGAGGACGGGTCTTGTGCCCGATGACTCACCCGTTCGCGATCGGATGACGATGCTCCCGTGAGGAGGAACGACCGCCCGGAACGTAGAGATCCCTCGCGCCGCGCTCGCTAACATGAACGTCTTCAAGGATCTTCACGAAGAGGTACGTCGCGTCCTCTGCTTCTTCGAGCTATCGCGTCTATTTACGAGGCGCAGGTTAGCTCACTCGTGTCAAATTTGTGTTTTCATCTGGCGCGGATGCGGATGTTCTCTGTAGGTCTCTGCAGCTTCCCTCTTTCTCCTGTCAAGCCTAAATGCAGATTGTCATTGTACATTCTGTCTTGGGAATTTTTTAAAATCAAGTTTCTTTGTTTTGAAGAATGCATGAAGGTTCTTAGTGAGTCTTGCTTGTATTTTGATTATGTATGACCACGGTAAGACCACTACCGTGTGTACGACCTGTATAAAGATATATTGTGCTATTTATTTTTTTTGTGCAATTGACAAGTGTCTGTATAAAAGACAAGAGAAAGGGAAATAACCTTGTAACTGTTTTATTTTTACAGCCTCCTCTGTTACAAGCCATATTTTACGGAAATGTGGAGGCAGTTCGTACGTTGCTATCACAAAAGGAAGATGTTAACTGGCAAGACAAGGAGCAGCGTTCCCTCTTACATGCTGCGGCATATAGGTCAATATCTGAGTTAATAAAATGCTGGAAACTTAAAGTCGTTTCGATTACTCAGTTAAAATATTTCTGGTATTCACGTTTCAGGGGGGACACAGTTATTGTAGAACTTCTCTTGTTAAACGGTGCGGCACCGAATAGCAAAGATAAGAAATGGTTGACTCCCTTGCACCGAGCCTGCTGCTCGGGCAATCACAACGTAGTGGACATTTTGTTGAAATACAAGGCGGACGTGAACGCCCGAGATCGCAGTTGGCAGACACCTCTTCACGTAGCAGCAGCAAATAACGCATCGCAATGCGTAGAACTTTTAATACCACATGTGTTAAATATCAATGTCACGGACAGGTTTGTACATACTTTTTGTATTGTATCATTATTTCGGTAATCTCACGATGACTGTACAATGGGAATAATCACAGATTTATAAATTCTTAATATAAACGCACTTTGAATACATTGATTATTGTTAAATTATTAATTTCTACAGAGGCGGAAAAACGTGTCTTCATCATGCGGTGTATAACGGGCATGTCCAAACGTGCCAATACCTTATGATGTTTGGTTCCGCGATAAACGCCTCCGACAAGAAAGACCGAAGGGCTTTGCATTTCGCGGCGTACAAAGGCCACAATGAGATTCTGAAAGCGTTGATAGACAAAGATGCCGACGTGGACGTTAAGGTACTAATTTTTTTATTAAACTTTCGGTAGAACGCTTTTAGGTGTATCTTAGTTGTACTGTATATGTAATTACTTTGTGTATTTCTGTGTTAAGGATCGAGATTTATATACTCCATTGCATGCAGCAGCCGCGTCTGGTAATGTAGAATGTGTGCACATTTTAATCGAAGCTGGCGCCGATATCGAGGCCAAGAACGTGTACGGAAATACACCGCTGCATATCGCGTGTTTGAACGGATGTCCCCTCGTAATCAAAGAACTTGTAGCCAATCGCGTTAATTTAGGTGAGTTATTATCAGGATTCGGTACTAGGATTCACGACATTTGAATAAACGTTATATCTGTCGATCACAACAGAGGCCGTGAATTATCGTGGGCAGACCGCGTTGCACGTCGCTGCCGCCAGTCTGCATGGTGTTCACTGTTTTAAAATGTTGATATACAATGGATTGAAAGTCAACGTTCAATCGGAAGACGGCCGTACACCGTTACATATGACAGCGATCCACGGGAGATTTACGAGATCAAAAACGTTGCTGGATGCAGGAGCTTTTCCAGATGCGAGAGACAAAAATGGAAATACCGCGTTACATATCGCCGCTTGGTAAATTATCTACAGAATTATAAATCTGTTCTTTGTAAACATCACCTGTTGAATAAGATGGTAAAAATAAACTTCAAATTACAGGTTTGGCTTCGAATGTTTGACGACATCTCTATTGGAAAGCGCTGCGTCTCCGGCTACACGCAACGCACAGCAACGTACACCTTTGCATCTGAGTTGTCTAGCGGGACACATAGAAGTGAGCCACATATTTTTTCAATATTTATACTCAATTTTTACTGTTTACATTGCGACGATTTAATGGCCGATTTATTTTTATCCACAGGTCTGTAGAAAATTATTGCAACTCGATAGTAGGCGAATTGACGCGCGAGATATCGGTGGCAGAACAGCCTTACACTTGGCAGCATTTAAGGTAGCGTGTCGCTTAACTCTAATCTTATATAGCATTCTTAATATATTTTTTATATAAATCTAATAATATATAAATATATTAATCGTAATGTGATCATTCTAAATAGGGGTCCGTAGATTGTTTGGATCTGCTGTTATCTAGCGGTGCCAATTTTCGTCTTGTTGACAATGACAATCGATTGGCTCTTCATCATGCCGCGTGTCAAGGACACTATCCTTGCGTCTTCACTTTGGTTGGGTTCGGTAGCGATTCAAACGCTCAGGACGTGAATGGTGCAACACCGTTACATCTGGCTGCAGCGGCGTCGAATTCTAATGCCGAGTCAGTATCAGTCTTCCTTTAACGGACCAATTTTTTGCATTTATTTGTTTATATAATTTATTTTAATTTTGCGCAGGTCTTTTAAGTGCGTGCAATACTTGCTACAGCACCGGGCAGACCCGCATTTACGCGACAAACGCGGTTTCACCGCGATCCACTACGCGGTGGCGGGTGGCAATAAAAAGGCACTGGAAGCACTTCTGAATGCGTCGTCGCAACCTTCGAATCTGGCCGCTTCACTCAGCTCTTCGACCGTGCAGGAGCCGCCCCTGCCGGCGCTCACTCCGATACACCTTGCGGTAAATACAATGGACATGCAAATTTAAAATTATTCGATATCAATGAAATGCGAAGCCGTACCTATATTCCTAACTCGTAAAACGTGTTATCTCAGGCATATCACGGTCACGATGAGATCTTGCAACTGCTTCTACCTTTGTTCCCCAATACAAATATCAAGGAAGACAGCGGGAAGACGCCGCTAGATTTGGCTGCTTACAAGGGGCATAAACAATGTATCGTGCTTCTGCTGCGATTTGGCGCTTCCGTGGCAGTGCAGGTAAGAAGAATCTGGATTTCCCGCTTGGTAAGCGTACGTTTATACACGCAGCACTAACGTCACCGTGTTTCCAGGATTCCGTCACGAAACGCACGCCCGTGCACTGTGCTGCCGCGACCGGTTACGCGGATTGCCTGGCTCTTCTTCTGCAGAACATGGACGATCCCAACGTGGTAAATTGCTATGACTCCAAGCAACGCACGGCTCTGACGCTGGCGGTAGCGAACAACTATCAGGAGTGCGCTATGCTGCTGCTGACGTACAAAGCCGACTGCAATTTGCCGGACGTCAATAAGCACACGCCGCTGTTTCGCGCGGTGATCAACGAGTGTGATAATCAGTTGGTGAAACTGTTGTTAAAGCATGGTGCCCAAGTGGCAGTGCAAGATGTAAACGGTAAAACGCCGTTACATTTAGCAGCTGCTTGTGGCAGGTAAGAAGTTACGTTCGTACAGAATTTTTTGCCGTAGTATAGAGCTGTTTTACATCGCGAGTCTGTTTGTAGATTGTATGCTTTAACCGCCCTTGTTAAAGCCGATCTGACCGCGGCGACTTTGAAGGACGATCAAGGCTGCACGGTGCTCCATTGGGCTTGTTACAACGGCAACTCGAATTGCGTGGAGTATCTTTTGAATCATGACGTGTTCGATTCTTTGGAAGGCATGTAGTTTCTTACACTTCAAAGATGATTATCCAACAATGCGTTACGTGTGTCAAGCTGATTTTTTTTATTTTTTTTTATTTTCAGGTAATCTTTTTTCTGCTGTACATTGCGCCGTATATCAGGGATCCGCGCACTGCCTAGAGTTACTGATCAACAAGTTCGGCGGACAGGCGGTTGCTGCTCCGAGGGATTCGTCGTGTGGTTTATTGCCACTGCATGTCGCGGCGAGTGCGGGATCCGTCGAGTGCGCGCGATTAATTCTAAACTCCGTCGGACCGGAACTAGCCGGTCTCGAGACAACCGACTATTTCGGACGGACGCCGCTTCTTTGCGCGGCCGTCAACGGACATTGCAACGCTATTGGTAACTTGATCGCCCTGTAATGAAGTTACACACTTACGTGATATTCTCTTATTAATGAGACGCATTCGATCAACAGAATTACTGCTCGAATGGAAAGCCGACGTGCGCGCTGTTGACTCCAATAAGAATACGGCGCTGCACCTAGCGTGTCAAAGACGTCATTCCGCCGCGGCGTCATTGCTCTTGAATTGGATCGAGTCGCTCGGCAACTCCGATACCGGCGACAAGAACACATCGCAATCGCAACGCGTTTCCGTCATTAACATGATCAACAAGCAGCAGAGAACGCCGCTGCATCTGGCGGCGAGAAACGGTCTCGTGACAGTAAGTTGAGATTATGTTTAACGATGCAAGTATGACAGATGACATTTTCTGAGATGAGAAATGAAAAATGCTATTTTGCCCAGATCACGCGACGACTATTGCAATTGGGCGCAAGTGTCATAGCTGTTGATGCCGAAGGACTCACGCCCGCATTAGCGTGTGCCCCAAATCCGGCGGTGGCCAAGTGTTTAGCTACTATTCTTGCCGCACAAGGTAATATTTCTTTTTATCTATTACCCATTATCCATGTTTTAAAAACTATATGCTTATGCACAATGTAAAACTGCGATGTGCAAACCGTCAGGTCAAAATGGAGAAACCGCACAATACTCGCCGGCTATTCAGCACACGTTGGAAGTATATCTGAACGGTGTGGACTCGCAGCACAGCTCCGACTCGGAGTTTTACTGACAGCGAGCGTTGGCACGCTCGGATCGTCAGATGTTCCGAGCGAGAATGAACGTTGGCTCGAGACGCGGCAACATCGATGCTGCTAGACTGATCTGGACGAGCGGCTGGCTCTTTTCCATTCTAGCGTAATTAGCTTCTAATTCCGACGAGCCGGGCGAGATTGCCGGAATAGGTGGATCTCCCGTGGTGACTAGCCTCATAAGTAGCAATCGTGACAATACCGATGTCTGTGCTATCGAAAACTCGATAGAGCAACTAACCGACTGCCAAGAGGGATACGGATGTACGTACGTATGTTAACCAGAGTTACTTAATAATAGCCGATAGACTTAGGTATACTTAGGATCAAGCTGTACAGTATTCAAAGTCATTCAGCTTTCTGTTCATGTAATTATATATGCGCGAGGTGCATCATTGTCTTACATCTTGAGACACTACATTCATAAAAATCAAGTGTTGTAATTTTGCTTTAAAATTTGTCAATTAGAACGAATGTACATAACGTTTCAAGGATGTTCAGGTGCATATACTATTCGGTATCAATCGTGTTACGGAATATCCATGTATGATTGACGATTAATGCGTTAATATCAATTGTTTTCCCTCTACCATTTATGTTGTAATGGCGTGTTTTGAGACGACAGTTCGGTCAAATACTATCGTAATATACGTTTTTATTCATTAGGAAGAGTACAAAATTTTGCCATTAGCGTTGAACTCCCATGCAGCACACAACCGTTGAATCAATATCTCAAAAACATTGCATTGCAACGTTTTTTTATAGATTTAATGCTGAAAAGATATTGCGGAAACGTGTAATATCCGCTGAATTGCAATGTCGTGTAGACGTAATTCAACATTTAGAAAACATTGTTAAGTAGTAGTTAACATTGCCGCGCTTAGCAGAACGTGTCTTTAGACCTAAAAGAGTAATCCAATCTCAGCTTATATATACATAGAAAGTTTCCAGCAGTTGCAAAATAAACATTCTGCTAAATGTGGCCATTTATTCAATTTACGTAAAATGTAGATTTTATAATATATTAAATTTGTATAAAGATATTTTTTATTTAAAATAATTATTAACATATATATATATATATATATATATATATATATATATAAAGTTAAAACAACGTTGCTGAGACATTGCAATGTTGAATGTTGAAGTATAAATATCTTTCTCTAACGTTGAATCTATGTTGATTCTTCTACAGTGATTCTTTATGTTGCTACAACATTCAACAAATTATTTATCTTTTGAAATTCGAATATAAAAATATTAAAAAGAAATTATATATATATATCAACATAGATTCAACGTAAGAAAGATATTTATACTTCAACATTCAACATTGCAATGTCTCAGCAACGTTGTTTCAACTTTTTGTGCTGTATGGGACTATTCCTCTTGAACATTATTTACGTATTCAAATTAATTTATTGTTAATTCTAGCAAAGTGTCGATTACACGATATCTATATTTTTCTCGTCTCTTAAATATCTTATATATATGACATATATCTTTAAAACATAGCTGAAAACATAGTTTTTCCGCACACATTTGTGCAGTTTCCACATCTCTCATAGCCTATAACTTCTAAATATGATAATTAACGCACATATATACCTCCTACATTTCGAGCGATATGTTTGCCTGCATAATTTTCTAAATCAACCACGTCGGTTAATATAACGCGTATAATTCTTTCACGATCGATTAAGGGGGGAATCTACTTTAGCCGGCTGAAAAATGATGATTTTTTGGGAATTTTTTTCAAGGAAACTATAAGTGATATTGGATTAATTTTTTTTGTAATATGGAAAGGCAATCTTAAAGAAGAAAAAAAATTTTTTTTTTTTCAGTTACGTTAATTTTTATTATATTGACGGACAATTGTGTAGCGCAATGTTGGTAGCGCAACAGTTAGCTGCGTACAGTGTAGCAACGAGCTGGGTAATCTGAAAGCAAAAAATAAAAATTTTTTTTAAAGCTTAATCAATTACGCAGAGATTGAACCTATTTGCAAATAAAAATATGAAAAATTGAAGAAGTTACAGCAATCGTAAGAAAAGTGACATTTTTTTTTATCAAAAAATCGATCTTCTGTTATTGATAAAAATGTTATAAATAAATAATAAAATGTAAACGTAGGTTCAATCCCTGGAGAAAATTGTAAGGAATCGAATCATGCTTGGCGAAAGTTATTTGAGTGATTACTTTTTGAGTTATCTTGTACGCAAAGTTGGAAAAAGTGGTTTTGAGAAAAACGCGTTTAAAGTTTATTTTTTTGCTCTCAGCCAAAAAAGCACGTAAAAATGCATGCAAATTTCATTATAAAGGTTTTTGAGGTCGCTGAATCCGAATCTGATATCAGATTTTTAAAATTCAAAATGGCGGATTTAAAATGGCGGGTCAGAAGAGTCGTACTTGAGAAATGAAGTTCTTGATGTTTTCACGATACTTACAATGAAATAATGTTCAATCCGCTATTCCGAGCCCATACAATATGCCTTCCTCTTCCTCGTATAACTCCTGTTGGGCAGTTTTCTGCATTCTGTTGGCTGTTCGAGCTTCTTTCGTGTTCTCCCAAGTACGAATTTCTGCTCTCCGCATTCGTTTGTCATTCTGTGAATCGACGAATCCCTTGGTATGTTGTCCGATCACAATGTGCCCATTGCTTCCATTATTTTTAAAATAGGGTAGTACCCTTCATTGAAGATCGCAGTAGCAAAATATGTAGAAATTTCAATTGTTTTTGCGCCGCAGTGAAGATGTTTTGGTGCCAGACGTCGCAGACTTGCATTGAAACTTTCGTTTGAATTCTGCGTATATCCGCCTAAGCATCTTTCCAATAGATCATCCTTGGAAAAATCTTGATAAATCGACAACAATTGCTCTTGAACATCCTTGTGAAAAGCAGGTGGGTGTTCAAATTCAGCTAGTTTCCCAGTCGCTTCTGCTACTCGCCATTTGCACTAACTTTCACACCCCGTTGGACAGTATTCGTGTTGTGGTTTTTCATCGGTTGAGCATAAGTGATAATAAGTGGTCATGATGGCTTTTTTCATCTCTTCAACCGATTCCGGATGTCTTCTTATTGCTAATCCGTAATATTTTGTCAATTTTTTTATTAGTGTGTCCGTCAGCCGTCAGTTTTCCTTTTCCTCCGAGTTTTGCCGCTTTCTTTATATTTCTCAGGCGAGTGCCCATTCTTTTTTTGACGTGCCCAACACATTCATATTTCTTCAATGTTATATCCTCGCCGTAGGATTGTAAATCCATAAGGGCTTTAAAAGTTTTAGAGTCGCCATCGCCGATATAATTGCAGTATCTCACGCCAAACTGTTCTTCAGATCTGGAAAACATCTCTTTCATTGAATCCACTTCCATTTTTCCGCAAGATCCAGAATGGTTGATGGAGCACGTTTCTTTGTGATCTTCAAACCACTCGGAATATTCTACAGTGCCCTTTTTGTTTTTCCAAAAAATACAGGATTGGCAATGGCTGCTTTTTACGACGAGATCAATTATCTTTTCAGTGTTTTGTCCTATGAGCGTTGTTACACCAAATAAAGATGAAAAACCACGCTTTTTCCAAGTTCCATCACCGGAAACGATCAAATTTTGCGATGGCTGCTTTTTTTTTTGCATGTTTACTTTTATTTCTTCTTTGACGGCTTTATGGCACAATGTATGGAAGACACCTTTGGATGCAGTATAAATGTTTTCTACAGAGGCATAATATACTTTATAATGGAAATTTTTGCACATATCCATGAGACCACAGAACAAATTTATGCAGACTCCTAACAATCTCATGACAAATATTATTCTTCTATTAATTTCGAAGGCACTGTTAATAAAAGGGCCTGAATTGATCTGTCGAACACCACATGAGCAAGTAACAGCTATTTTGAATCCTAATCCGCGACTTCCCGTTTCACCAAAAGTTACATTTTTCTTGCAATTTTTACAAATTAGCATTTGAGTCAAAGCACTAAAAACAGTGAAAAATTCAATAATGCGATAGCCGTGAGTTTGACTTATAATAATGTCATATCATCCGCAGTCTTCAATTTTTTAGTCGCATTACTCATTGATGCAGTTTCCGTTTCGGCAGTAAACTGATTTCCTTGAAACGATCTTTTTCGTGGTCTTGAGTGACGAAAACCGTTCTTTTTACCTTTGCGAGGCATGATTTTACTTTTATGTCCGTACAAGCCGACATTTCGAAGCACGAACACATAAATATAAACACTATAGGGTCAAATAAAATAGTTGTAGGTCTAGCGGGTATATAGGATTATTTTGTTCCCGCAATAATAGAACCGAGCTGCGAAGCCAGTATAGCGTACGTCCCTCCGCGCGCCTCACTAAAAAGAGCTGTAGTTTCGTCAATTTTACGAGTTTGACGATAATACTTTGGGAATATATTCTTGAAACTTTATACTATTTATTTATGCAAAAAAATCGATTTTTTTGACCCATCAAAGTAAATTCCCCCCTTAACGCGAGTCTTGAATATGGACCACAGAGAATAATAATAATAATAATAATAATAATGAAGTAATTATAGTTGCGTTAAATAAGCCTCGAATGCAATTGTAAATCTCTAACCATGATGGACATTGATGGATTTAACAGTAAAACAGCGGCGTATCATCAGTTTTGTAGTCGAGTAGATGTGATAATAAAGAAAGGCGCAATTCGTTCTTATGGTAGGAATTTAGATATCAATGCAAATATATATATATAATATATATTTCCATTGAGAGAGAGATATCTAAATCGATATATATATATATCGACACGGAAAGTAGACAATGCTCAATTGATTGCATTTAATAAACAGAATAAACTATATAGATCATTTCTCATTAGTTAGCCGGACATCTTCCATTCTTAGCGGCAGTCTCAGTTGAAAATTTCGACGGACGATCTCTGCGCTAACGCCAATCATATTTTATCTATGTTTACACGGATTTTATATATTTTTTCCTCACGCTTTCATCAGTTGCTCGGGTATTAAAATTCGCGCGTTCGCAGTGATTTTGCGACTTGGTTTGCCACACAAGAAAGTGTAGGATTATGACTTGTAAAGGAAAAATGCCGAAAGTATGAATGTAATTATCAATGTCCCAATGTTGTAAATATATCGAAGGGAACCGAATTTAACCCCTCTCGAGGACTCTGTGCAACAGGGCAGCGCGACGAGGAAGAGAAACGAGTACCTAGCTATTTTCTTAAAGATTTGTAGTAAAGCCTAAACTGCCTGACTGTAATTATATGTCGAATCAGAAAGTATAGTTTGTAAATGTAAGATATGTAACGGTCGATCGAGGAATTGAATCGGGATACGTCGGTGCATTTTATTTTTAAATGTTTTACATCTTTTTTTTATGCTCTCCGTTAACATTTCTGATCGTTATGGCAGATTTATATAAATCATGATTGTAGTTTCTTGAAAATTATGGTATTGGTGACCACATTTTCTTGAAAATCATGGAAAATTATTGAAATACATGATTTTCCAAGAAGTTGCGATTTTTATGTAATTTTCACTTTATTATTGAAAGTGAAATGATGAATCCTCAAACGGATAATTCTCAAGAAAATATAAGCATCATACGTGTAATGTAATCGATCAAGATGTTAAGGAGAATATTCAGCGCGGCAATTGTCTCATTATTTTTGTACTTAAAAATGTCTCTCCACAATTTTTGCATTTAATAGATTGTAAGCGTGATCCTTTTTAAGCGACGGTATACACATACTGACGATCTTGAATGCTAAATGTGATCGATATTATATCGTGTCATCGATGAGAGGACATTGTAGTTTTATTGTACATATTAACTCCAACCATCGCTTGCGCGGCTATAATAATTGCGCGTCTAATGAAATTGTTGATACTGGGAAATTGAGATCTCCGATTTGTACATGATTTTGTACTTGCGACTGTGTTTTATAAAAAAGAAAAAAACAAATGCGGGAAGAGAGAACTGGAAACGTCGTGCGTGTTATTATCTCTCGAACGCGTGAAACTCCACATCACTGTAATATGTACATATTACGATCGAGAAAAGTATTTTTTCTATACTCCATCCCCGCATACGATTTTGCAAAATGTAATGTCATATTACATGGATATGATATTTTAAGGGGTTCTTACCGATATCATGTATCTGTATCACGAACATTTATAATCAATATATACGTCATTGCGTTTTATTTTCACATATTGTGTTGTATTGAAAAAGTTTATTGTTCCTGAAATGGATTACAATTTACCTCTCATATTTCCTTTTATCCGCAAACTTTCAAACTCTCCAATCAGCCTCTAAAATCGGGGCGTATGCAGGATGAGAATCAGAATTAAATCACTAAATCAGATATCTGCTGACTACGAGTCGACCACTCTGCGCGGTTCAATAATCCATTTTAGCCTCGAAAATCTTCTCTACTCGGATTTACACACCAGTATAATTTCGCAGTTCTCTAATTTTATTTATATACAGATTGATTCGTATTTAAAATAAATTATATTTAAATACAAAATCGAAAGTGCCAAGCTTTTATATCACTTTCAGCGAACGTTTTATCGGGTGAAAGAAAGATGAATATTTATAGGAAAAGTGAAAATTGATGGCTCTTGTCATTTTATGCAAATACATAACACGTAATTAATATTATACTATACAATAAATTTTATATTTAATTAATATTTACAACTTGTTATATATATATATATATATATATATATATATATATATATATATAAGATGTACACACAGTTTCAATCTGTGTAAAAAGTATGTTCTTAGAAATAAAAAAAACAGCACTGAGAAAATTTATACAGGAAAAATATTTAAGTTTCTGTATAAATGTCAAAAAATTACATAGTTACTTATATAAAAGTTATATAAAATTTCAGGAAGTATGTATGTACAATTATGCGTAATTATTATAAAAATATTACATAAGTTTAATTTTCGATACCACGCTCCTATATAGGAATGTTCGTAATACTGAAGGAACATTTGGCGACGATAGATACAAAAACGGTATCTGTATCAATTACAATCACTGAACAACATATTTCTCAGCTTATTAAAATTGTATAAAATAAATAAATATCTTAAATGTAATCTATAACACCATATAATTTCGCGTAGGAATTGTTTCTGATAAAAGTTTTTCCAAATTTCTCGCGCTAAACGCACACGTGTTCGAACGCGATGCTGGTTATGATTCGTTGATCACGAGTCGATTCCTTCTCAGGAACTTTGAGATTCTTTTCGAGTTTCTCCGGGGACAGTTCCAGGCAGAAATTGTCGTAGACGTACGCATTCGCCGCGATATTCGACTGTTTCTCCTCCGAGATCGACGTGAATCGCTGGAGGATAATGTTCTTTCTGGGAAAGATTTTGGGGGTGTACGTCAAGCTGTCGCTCGGCTTGCTGGAGAACTTCATCTCGATATCGTCGAGGCTGCGTCCCCGGGTCTCCGGCAATATCGCCAGGGCGAAGATCGCGCCTAGCACGCCGGCCGCGCCAAATATCCACATCGTGAACTCCAGACCTACGACAGCGTTCAGGTCCGGATAAGTCTTGATCGCGGCGAACGTCAATATCTGCACGATGCTGGTCGTGAGACCCCCCAGGCTGCCCCTGAACCTTAGCGGGTACAATTCCGAGGTCATGACCCACGGCAACGTGAGAAAGCCGATCATGGACGCGCCCACGTGAGTCCCGATGCAGAATAGTGGCACCCACGATGGCAGTTCGAACCTGGGCATATAGAAAGTCATATTATTTCTAAGAATCGCTAGAACCTTGAAAAATAAGAAGAAACGAAGAATTCCAGAAAGATATCCAAATTAAAAGTACGAAAGTGCAGATAAAAAATTAATTTACTTATATATTCATCGTTCTTTTTTTTTTCGTATATTATAAAATTTGAAACGATTGAAGGGGTTGAAGCGAACCTGAAGGAAAGGGCCACTCCCACGGCGGCGGCGGCCATCCCGGAGCCGCTGGCGAATGCCAGGATCTTCCTGCCGAAGCTGTTGGCCAGACCGGCGCCGAGGATCGACGCGAACAGCCTGATGACACCCATGCCGACGCTGGCCGCGTATTCATTCACGTCAATGCCGATATCTTTGAGCACGTTCACGGTGTAAAACAGGATAACGTAGATGCCGGACAGTTGCTGGAGTGCGAAGAAGGCGAGGAGTATCAGGAACGGTTTCCACACGTTGGGCTTGTGCAGCGCTCGTAGGAGACTCTCTTTCTTCTCCTTCCGCTTCGCGTTCGTCTCGCAGAGTTCCCGGTATTCTTCGTCGACGTTCAGTCCGGGACCTCGCAGCCATAGAAGAGCCTCTTTCGCTTCGTTCGTTCGACCCCTCGAGGCCAGCCAGGCGGGAGTTTCCGGTAGCATCCTGCAGAAACAGACTATTTTATTCAGCTATATTGAAGAATTATAGCCGGATAGCCAAATCTGTCAAGAATAGATTTTCACTATCTACTATAAATTTTGTCGATAGATTGTCAGCCGAAATATGTAGAACAGAATTTGAAACGTACGAACTTTCGTGACTTTTTACTTTACAATTGCCGAAAAAAATGGATATGTCGAGGAAGCGATTACCGTGTCAACGCGAGCGACAAAATCGCGGGTCCGATGCTGATAGCGGCCGCCCTTTGCCACGTCGTGATGGCACCTAGGGTGTAGACCATTAAGACACCCAGGGAAACCAGAACTGGTCCACAACTTGCGAGCCACGCTCTTTGATCTGGCGCTGCCGTCTGAAAAAAAATCAGAAATACTCTGTTAAATTCGTAGTGTCAAATTATATTTAATTTGAGTCATGTTTGACCATTCTTGGTCGCCACTGCTTCTATTCGATATGTCGTTAATTTAACTAAAACAATGTTAATTTAACTGAACCAATGGAGTTAAAATAATACTGTTTTGTGTTAAAATAATAAATTTGGACACACGCATGGTAGTTAAAAATAACAAAATTGTTATTTAACTCAGGGCGTGGTTCAAATTTTATCCTTTAATATTTAACATTTGACAGTGTATTTTCATTTTCACAGAATTTGATCTACGCGAATGGAATAAAAAAATGTATCATCGGGCGTAATTAATCGCACTAATTATGGAACATACAATCATTGCATGTATTCGTTTAGATATTACTATTATACACTTTATTAATAAAATCGTAGAGTATTGTACGTGCGTTTCCGCGTATACCTCGCTGACATAGAGATAGAGTCCGTTGGCCATGCCGGTGCCGAGGCCGCTGACGAATCTGCCGGCGTACAGCATCGGCACGCTCCTCGATAACGCGATCAGCAACCAGCCGACGACGTGCGGCAGCGTGGCCAGGGCAATCGCGAACCTGCGGCCGAGGCATTCGGCGCAGATCCCGGCGGCGAGAGCACCGATAGGATTCGAGACGACACCGAGGGAGGCGATCCAAGAAGCCTGCGACTGGTCCGCGAAGTTCGTCTCCAGGAGCTTCGGTATCAGGATCGCGCTGTATCCCTGGGAGAGACCCACGGAAATCTGGCCGGAGTGCGCAACCAAGCCCGCGAGGATCTGCAAACGCCGGATTGTTTCGTGAAATATTTACCGCAGATATACAATTATTAATGATGATTCAACCCTAATTCCTTCTATTGGCGTAAAGAAACGGTATTAAAACGTCGTCCAGATATCTTTCTATTTCTTTCTCATTGTTTCGATATGAATTGGCACGTGTGTCGGGCGATTCGCGCGAGTATCTTCCGCAAGTTCGACGCAAAAGTTACGGCAGTGATAGCGTCGAACAGCGATGCGATAACGCGTCCGGCGTACGTTATCATTTCACATTCGGAGAATAGCTGTGAAAAACGGATACGCTCTTACGCGTTATTTCACCGAGACGAAAGATTCACCTGCGTCGAGTAGATCATTCGTAACAATGCGTCTCCGTCGTTAGGCATTATCACTCGGATCGCGAGAAAGAGGTTTGTAAGCTGGCCGAAGGTTCCGTCAAGGATCGCGTGCGCTCGGGGCTATGAGACCCACATCGGCGTCGGATTTCGTATGGAAATTCGGTTCCGAGCGTAACAATAAGCACGGGACTTAGACAAATAGCTAAAGAGCTCTGAATAGCTAAAGAATAATTCCGTCCCTCGGTCTTACAGATACACGAATACCAGAGCACACGTTTAGAGTTTGATGCAATCACGAGGGTTTGCTCGAGAAATAAATAAAAACTCAATGGATAAATAAAATAATGAATATGCCAAATATGCAAATTGGTGGTTAAGAATTGTTAGTTAAGGATTATACTAAATCCACCGTTGGCCTACGTTGACGCTTAGACGGAAAATCGAGCGAAAGGATGCGGAATGTTACAACGAACGAAGTGTTACGCACGCTAGCTTCAAAAATTCCTCGGCGTCGAAGGACGATGACTGAGAAGGCCGATCTGCCACCTTCGCCGCCGGTTTATCCATTTATTTATTTATAAACGATCGTTTCCCCTTCGACGGCCTCGTTTAACAAAGCCTCTTTCTGATGCGTGCGTGATGCTCGCGATAGTTATTCTAGCGACGATTGCAACGTTTCGAGCCGAGAATTGATCACAGGCAGGAAATAAATGTATCCTCTACACCAATTACCTATTTTCTTACTTACTTATTATCATATTTTTATTACTTATTAATGTATCCGCGTTTCTTCGTTCCGGCTTCATAAAGTAGTCATTTTGTGCCTTTCGTGTTACATCGATATTTTCCGCGAGAAGGAATCTTGACAAAAGGTTGCACCTCGCCTTTGTTCCGTATACGCTCGAATAAATAAGTATCTCAATAGGGATTATCTTCTCGTGCCGTTTGACATTTCGCTTTACTTCGCGAGACGACCAAGTACTTACCGAAGTTACGCAACGCGTCGCGCAAACGTGGAGCATCCACGTTTCGGAATTGGTAATATCGGTATCGTCGAAGAATGCGGCACCGTTCGCGGACGTGTTTAATTACGGAGCTGCTAATCGCAACGCGCGTAATCGTAACGCGGGATTAAGTGACTTACACCATTCTTGTCGCCGGAGCGAAGGATCTTCCACCAAAGCTTCATCTGCGTGATCATCGTGCACCTCAGAGCGTGGCCAGGCGACTAAAAAAAATGACGAGGTGCATTAACAGGATGTCATTATTAAATAAATAATTTCGTTATCATTGGGTAGATAATTACAGTCTAAAGTACGAGGTGCGACTAGAGCTCTTTAAACATTACATTGATTGGATTAGATTAGACGTAGTAATGTCTGGAATATATTATTGAGTCATCCTGCGGTTCTTTTAGATATTTTTGAAATAAAACCAAAAAATTTGTTTTATTTTAATCCAAAATAAATTTCCACACTGTTAGATATTAAAGGATAAAATTTAAATCAATACCTTGAGTTGAAAAACATTTTGTTATTTTTAACTACCATATATATGTCGAAATATATTATTATTAACACAAAACATTTTATCTTATTATTATTTTAACTTTACTGATTTAGTTAAATTAACGACATACTGAGTAGGAGCACTGGCGACCTAAAGAATGATTAAAATAACTCAAATTGAGTATATATAATTTGACACTACAAACTTAATAGTGTTGTTATTTACAACTTCTTCCCATCTTCATGTTAAATTTGTAATTCCCTGGCGATAAAAGTCTTTCCGTTTTGAGCTAAAGAATAAATCAAGCTCCTTTTTATATCGCATTATTTATAGGATGGTCTAATGTTTATAATTGACTTTGTATATTACCTATGATCGGTTCTCGTTGCACGTCTCTTTTTCGACTCCAAAAGAAAAAGTTCGATGAGCCGTTCGGCGAATCCCGCTTCCGGCTCGAGATTCGTGCCGATCGTTGAGAATAATGATACTTCAATAATAACACGCGATCGCACTCGTGCAGAAAATTCCTCGAGCGCCCAACTTGGGGACCTCGATCTAGACGAACTCGCGTAACTTTGATCCGCGATGAGAAGTGTTAACTCGCCCGATCACATTGTACAAGCGCTATTATCTACAAAGAGAATTCGCTGTTGTTAATAGAGAAAAAAAAATCGAAGAGATATTTCCACAGATGTGCGTTTCTCGGATTAATTGATTCCACGCCAATCAATAACGTCCGCGTTATGATCTGCGCGATCGGCTCTTGCATTATTCATTCGCACTTCATCGCTGTTTTATTAACGTTCGCAGAGAAATGATCGATGCAAGATAAATACTTTTTAAATTCAATCTGTGTTTTGTTTTTAATTTGCGCATCGATAAAAACCAATCGGAGTAGATCGCGTGACAGAAGAATTTTTAACGGAATTTATAACTTCTTAAACACGTTTACTGTGTTTATCGCACCGCGCGAGATTTCACGCGGCGCACAAATAATTGAATAATGATCGCGCGATTAAGCGATCGTTCGACCACTCGAAACGCTTAAGAAACCATCAGCAGCAAGGGCTCGTGACTCACGAGCCTGTTATCGCTGCTAGATCCTCAATCAGTTTCGCACGTTTTAACGCAATTTAACCCATTAACCCGGCACTTGTGGATTACAGTTCAAGACTTATCGTCACCATCGCGCGTCCATTCATAATGCCACGCCGCTTCGACGCCTGCAGTTTATTCGATAAGATCGACGAGGATTAACAACGTTATAAATCTGTTTGCAAATGTCAGCCGTGCAGATTCTCATGCGTTTATGCGCTATGAAAGACGCATCCCAGCCGCCGTGAGATCCTTATTATTAGACGATTATGAGCGGATTAAGGGCCTTGGATGGTGCTCGCCCTTCCTGCCTATTAATGCTCAACAAGCTATCATGCGCTCCTATTGACGTCATTTTCATTATACAAAAAATACACACACACACGTAAAATTTTTTTTTAATACAAAATATATAAAAATTAATAAATTTTGCATCCCACACAAGTTTGATTGATATCGTACAGTTGTCAGACGTAAAATAAATTTATCTCTTTTCAATCAGGCTTACATTGGCTCTAATTATATCTTAATTTTAATTTTTATTAATCCAAGATTTGTAAGCTTCTAAGCTGCCGATAAAGTTGCATTCGAAAACAATCACATAATGAAGGGAAATGAATCACAAATGAATCATTCCGAAAATTACGAATTAACATTACCCCACGTCTCGGTTTCCGGTTCGCGTGCCGCGAGAAAAATGCACGTTGCCGTCAACGTGCAATAACGCATTTGCACAAAAATATTTCGGACGATGTCCATCTGTCAAAAGGATCTGCGATACTTGGAAGCGAAAGCGAGTCAATTGCGAGCGGATGCGATTCGTGATTTCGACCGAAAAAGCGAAACGATATGGCCCGTCACGTCCAGCCCGAAAAATTTTGAGTGATACGGCATGTATCTTTTTCTGTATTTTTTTTTTTTTTTTTTTTTTTATGCGTTTGAAGTTGGGATTTGGATCGTAAGTATGTCGTATCGTATTCACGGTGATCGCGGGTGACAGGCGCAATCCGATCGACACACCGTTGTGGCACGAGCACGGTCACCTTGTAATTATTAAAGCCGAAAAAAAAAAAGAGATTTTTGCGCGAAGCCGAATCGAGAGTATCGAGACGCGCTGCAATTTTCGAATTGCGATGACGATTTTCGTGACCGACAATACGCGCGTCACGAAGTGTATTAATACGAGATTTGTTTACGTGCTCCGGCTGCTATTTTGGCGAACGGCACGAGAGCGAATTGGCAATAACGCGCGATCTCGCGAGTAGGTTTCTCTGCGAGTAATTTTACGAGCATGATATATTGGCGTATTAAAAATAAAAAGAATAAATGAATACTATTAATATTTTACGTAACAATTGGACGTAGGAATAACGAAAAATGTCGTAAAAGAATAAACAAATTTCGCATCCCCCGTCAGGATAATTGATTCTAACTATCTTAATTAAATTGTACATAGAACGTGCAATAATTATCGGTTAAACTGGATAGAAAATTAATTTCGCATGAACGTCTGACAAAAAGCATTCGATTAATTCAATTTAATTTAATTAAGATGGATAATTTAACGAATAGCAATTGATTCAAGCATCACGATCGAAAGATAAATCACGAGATGTAAGTACCTTGCAATTATCAGCAACTCTCTCGGATCAGCAATGACAAGGATATTCCTCTCTAATATCTTGCACAATCTTCGCGCCGTTCCTCTTCCATATCGGCACGGATATCGACGGTGACAGAATCTCTCTATCTCTCTCTTTCCCTCGCTTTCAAGTCATCCCGAGAAACATCAGGACTTACTCGTCCGCGACAATCGCGACCGTTTATGTCGCGGACGCGGATCATAAATTAGGGAGGACGCGCGCGAAGGAGAAATCGGCAAAGAGAGTCCGACAACAATTGCAGACTGGACTGATCGCTCGCGGGGATGACGACGATGACGTGGGAGGGTGCGGGAAAAGAGGGAAAAATAAAATCCGGAAGTTCAAGTGTCAGCGATGGTTTCCGGATCGGTTTGCGAATTTCCTTTCCGAAACGTCGCTGGGAAATATCTGTCGTGGGAGTCTCCTTCTCACGGGTTTTTCCCGCTGGCGCCGGTTGCACGCGTGCACCATGGGCGGCTGCCCGCGTGTGTTGTTGCGCGATTGAGAAACGGTAAGTAGATCGAGGCAGCAGCACCGCCGTGGCTTTTTTCGCGCTCGACACTGAGATGATTTTCGTCCGCGCCTTCGCATTTATACCGGCGCGGCAAAGGCGGCCGCCGGCCGCCGGCTCTCTCGAAACGTGCGACGCGGTTTCGCGATACGCCCTTCCAGGACGGTCCCTGAGATCTCCCTCTGGATACCCTCGCGAGGAACGAGCAAGGATATTCCTAAATTAAATTCTCCGAATTAATCTTATTTTGCAGTCAGAATCGATTTGTATCGATTTTATGAGAGTAGGATTGTTCGGGTACTCCAACGGATGTTCTTGAATGGAAATGCAAATTGATCTGGATTTACGAATAAAATTAAAAATAAACTTATATTTTTATTTTTAATAAGGAAGTATTATCTTCGCAAGATAAAAATGTACGACGGATACTCTTGAACTGAATTTCAAAAAATGTATAATATTGAGCTGTAAATTAAATTTAACGAATGATTAATTCCGATGACAATGGGGGTTTTCTCGTCGTGGAAAAAAAATATAATGATTATATCGCGAAGAGAACATCGGATGCGCGGAGAAATGACTCAATGCAGCCAGAGGGCTAAACGAAAGATGCAGTTTCATCCTCGAGCTTGCGGTTTTCAGATTGCGATCTGTGCGAGGCTCGCCGATATCCCGTTATAGGGTTTTCCAGCGATAGATATTGCTTTTTTCTGCGCCGCGCCGTCACCATCCGGATCCTATTGTCGATGAGTGATAAGCTAATTCTGATTCGCAACTCCGCAATAAATAAAGCTCGGTTCGTGCTCGCGCATTAACACGCAGCTTTCCAGGGAAATACGCGGTCGCGAGTGAATGACGGATACGTTTGGTTTCGACTCTCGGAGATGCATTGCAGAGATTCGGTTCGGAGTGAAAACATATTCGAGAAAACCTCAGAGATCGCACAGCAAAAGAGAAGATGAGAGAGAATTTGAAAAGATCTCTCTTGAGATAAAGATTGACTTAAGAGAAAATCGTTGGAATGTATAAATCTAAGTTAATGTGTGTTTTCGATTTTTAAGAAAACGAGCTAGGCCATCGCGCATACACCGTTAAATTCGTAATGCCAAATTATACTCAATTTGAGTCTTTTTTAACCATTCCTGTTGGTAGCTCCTGCTCTTACTCAATATGTCGTTAATAAACTAAAACAATGTTAATTTTATTAAACCACATTGAAGTTAAAATAATACTGTTTTATATTAAAATAATAAATTTTGACACACGTAGCAGTTAAAAATAACAAAATTTTATTTAACTTAAGATATGGGTTTAAATTTTATCCTTTTTAATATTTAACAGTATAGGCATCGAATTCCATAAGAAACCTCAGAAGATGAGAAAGAAGTAACAATCGCGTGACGACAGGCAACTCTTATCAGCGAAGAAACCTAACAGGAAGGAAAGTCGTATTGAAGAGCAACGGCTGCCGCTGGCAATTGATGATTGCTTTAAGGCTCTATTTTTTCAACAGTTCATTATCTTTACGCGATCGCACGATTGCTACGGCAGGCGTCCAGCCGATTACGATCGGCTCTCAGCCGTTTAAGTTTAATCACGGTAACGTTTACATCCATTCGCGGCGGGAGGCATGGCCTCCTTAGCGATTGCAAAGTCCTGCGCTCGCGATATAAAAAGTAAACGTTAACGACAATAGGAGCAGTCGCGATTAGCACTCGCGTATGCGTCCCTGACCCATGAAAATGCCTGCGAAAACGCATTTTATCCTTGCATTTTCTCCCTCCCTCTCTCCTTGTCTCTTGAGCCGATCGCCCTCTTTCAGCCCTCTTTCATAAAAGCTAATTAAAAGAAATTGAAAAATAATATTTCGCAATACATTGGTTTGACAAGAAATATTTTAATTGCCACGATATGGTTCATATTTCTTGTCAAACCAGTGTATTGCAAAATATTATTTTTCAATTTCTTTTAATTAACCTAAATAAACTCGGAAAATTTGGCATTATGTTTTAAACAATTTTTATTTTTTTTTCCTATTTCAATGGCGCAACAGTCCGAGTCGGTCCTATAGTCATTTCTAATAATTGAGAGCGAAAGAATCTGTAATTCTGTCTGATGTTCATCATCATGGTGGCTAATTTGTAGTTTAGCCTGCAAATCAAAAATATTTTAAAAACATGACGTATTGATGACACTGGCCGATAAGTAAAATTTCTAATAAGAAATATTATATTAATCACGTGAGAGCGAGCGTGGCGTAGCAGACATCGCAGCGCACTGATCTGCTAAACCAAAGATCTCAGGTTCGAATCCAGTCCTGGTAGAAGCAAAATAAATAAAATTGTATCGCTTGTTTCTCCTCCTCGACGGAATGGCAGCCCGTCAGGAGTATCCCTTGCTTCGAAACCCCCTGTACCTTGCCGTTCAGATTCGGCATTAAACTGTAGGTCCCATGTGCTTGTGTATAACCTGCGCGTGCACCACAAGCATATATGACTTTGGGGGAGGCCTAGGTCCGACTCGGACTGTTGCGCCATTGGATTGGACAACTGCCAAAGCCATTTGCAATAATAATCTCTTTATTCAAACATTGGGATATTGTGGGTTACACCCGTTCACAATCTTCGGAACAAACTTGTTTAATGCCCGTATCACACTAGCGATTGGCGATTGCGTCTACGTTTGCGTTTACGTCTCTTGACCAATCAGAAAGTAGCTGCTGGCGATTGCGTTTGCGATTTCCGTTCTGATTGGTCAAAAGACGTAGACGTAAACGTAAACGCAATCGCCAATCGCCTAGTGTGATACGGGCATAAGAACGGCCACACGCATACAAAATATATAACCAGTGCAAACGCGCCAAGATTATCAAACGATATAACAATATGTCGATATAATAAAAACGATTATATCGACATATTGTTATATCGTTTCATAATCTCCCGGCGCGTTTGCACTGGTTATATATATTTTGTACGCGTGTGGCCATTTAGATGGCCGGATAGTTTTATCCGCGTTAATTGTGAATAACGCGTTGATTGTTGTATTTTTTTTGTTTTTGCTACAATTTCCGCGTAATGTTGAGTTCCTAAAAAAAATCGCATTATTTATCAGGTCTACCTGAGCACCCAAATTATGAAATTATGTTCAAGGTACAGATCTTTATTTTATAATATACCATCGGCGTTTGCTCTCATTTGTCTTTACTCATTAAATTGTCCATTTGATTAGTCCAACGCGTCGCATTCGTGGATTAGATTTTCTTGCTTAATTGGCATCTACATTCTTTTTGTGCGGGTTTCCTTGATATGCGCCTTTATAGGCTTAGATCCCTTTCGACTACCGAGAATTATACCGTCGAGACCTTCAAAATCAATTTCCGATCCAAGGAGATCTCTCTCTCTCTCTCTCTCTCTCTCTCTCTCTCTCTCTCTCTCTCTCTCTCTCTCTCTCTCTCTCTCTCTCTCTCTCTCTCTCTCTCTCTCTCTCTCCCTCCTCTCTTTCTTTTAACTGACCTGAAAATCTCTCTTACGTCGTGCCTCCAGGAGTACGGGGAAATAGACGAGACGGAAATTGTAAAATACACCCGCGGTGTATAATCGTCGTGTTTTCATCTCGCTCTATCAACGATACATTGTCTTATTTATCAACTTGGTATATAATACTCCGGAATGATATCTGCGCGAAAATTATATTCGCGTGTGTAGATCGCGAGTGATTAACGCACGTGTGGAACTTGTTATTATTATTTCAAGAGATAAAATTAATATTTATTACCGTAATATATATTTGGCAATTCAATGCGTCTTGTGACACTCTTGAAGATACAAAAAAAGAAGGAAGTCAAGAAGCATGATAGTATTTTTGAAAAGCAAATAAGAAAAAGCTCACAGATTTTTAATTAAATAATAAATTTACCCCATAGTCTTTCAAAGCGAATCAGTATATGAAAATGTATTCATAAATACATATTAATTAAAGCGAGAATCCTAACTCCTGTTTAACTTTAAAGACATTATTGTCGAGACTAAAAAAGTAAAAATATATCGACTTTTCGTAAAATTATTTACGAGATAAGTTTATCATTTATTCCACAGCTTTATTATACGGCAACTGAGGATGGTAATAGAAAATAATTTTTTCACGGTTATCTCCTCGAATTTCTGCATTACTGAAGAATATTATAAGATCGTATAACGCGCGTAAAGATAATTCGTGGATGGACCATTTTCGCGTCGATATCCGATAGCGTCCATAATTTATGGACACCAGTGTCTATAAGTTCATATATAACACGTAGATCGACCCGGTAGATTAATCCTCACTTATTCTTCCGTTCGCGGCGTGATTAATGATTTAATTTGCAGACGTCAGTTTGTCGCGGATATTAAACCCGATCGCGTTGTTGAGTGACGATATAAATCGGTGTTTTACGATAAACGCCGACACAATCTATTATACTTATATACGTATATGACATATAAAAAAATGTTACACAAACGCTTGACGCTTCCGGTAAAAGAGAGAAATGTCAGTAAAAACTCTCAAGAATTTCGAATCGATTTCTTTGAACAAATAATATCAGAGTCTAATGCGACTTTCCGATTTTGATCTTTCGCTCTCGACAAATATAATAAGTCTCGTACAAAATGTTCATGTATTGCGATCGAAAGATTGTTAGAAAGGTTCCGAAACAACGCGAAGTCTATTTCTGTATTTCCGCTCGAAGGTCTTGAGCCCGTTGATCTCGGGCCGATGATGCGAACGAACGAAAGTCTCGATCAGGAAACATGTTCACATCAAGGACCAGTTTCAACTCAGGAAACAGCTATCTCTGTGACAAATGACATTTATGCAAATCGCGAAAGCCCACAGCCCTCGCGGTTACTTCCGTTTCCGATTACGACGACCTTCTGTTGTCGATGAGAATCTCACTGGATTATTGACTGATTGACAGGAAAAATTCACGCTATACCTACGTACGATCGTATCAAAGATACTGTGCCCGTATCCCCTACGATTTTCATGTGAAAGCGAGATGATTATAATTAAATAAATGTATTGATCCGAGAGATATAATTTTTCACAATTAATAAATTTTGGACAAGAAGCTTGCAGTTTTCTCTCATAAAAATTGCACTAACGAAAAAAAGTCCACATGACTTCCAGGAGGACTTTTCCTCAGGAGGCTAAGGGCTAAGGCAACGCCGCCGTCGAGAAAGAAGAATTAACGAAATTGTCTTTTTCTGTTATCTCATATTAGTCCAGTCACTATGTACAAAAAAACGGATTATAAAAGACATAATTCTGACCCAGGATTTTTCTTTTGGGGGGTGTTGGGGGGCTCAAGAAAAGCTTAATCTCAAGTTTTCGACCTCTGTTTCCCGCTTGCTTTTTTTACGGGAGTAAAAAATGTGAAAAAATGGTTTTTCCGCGATAACTCGGTTTCTAATAAAGTTACAAGGTCGAATCGGAGCTCATTTTAAAGCTTTTTTTACGCTCTACAAATTATGTCGTATGACATTTTTACGTATGATCGATTGTTTTCGAGACATCGAACAAGAAAGGGAAATAAAAAAGTATGAGAGAGATATATTTAGTTTTTTCTTTTTACTCATTATTGTCGTCCGAACTTGCAAAAATGCTTCAAATAAAACTTGTAGAGCGTAAAAAAACCTACAATTTTTATTTGTTATTTATTTTATTTCGTTGAAAATTACGCCTTGTAGAGCGCCTCAAAGTGGAGAGTCGTCGTCATCGCGTTAGCGGCGCGTTGGTTACGTCGATACGCGGCACCGAACGCTTTCGCTAAGATTTCCGACTTCATTGACGCAAATAAGTAACATAATAGGTGTTTTTTATAGGATTTTTCCCGCTCTACAAGTTACGTTCAGTGATATTTTGGCGTACGATCGATAGTTTTCGAGATATCGAAAGAGAAAAGGAAAAATTGAGCATTTTTGTTCGTTTTTTTCTATTTTATCGTTTTTCGCACACGAATCTGTATAAACGCTTCAAATAAAACTTGCACAGCAATAAAATTCGTAAAATGTTCTTATTTATTACTTTAATTTCGTTGAAAATTCCATATCGCACTACGCCTCAAAGTTGCAAATAAATCTTGCAAAGCCTGAAATTATTGTAGCTATTTTGAAACCGTCAAGTTTTCTTAATTACACTTACCGTTTCATTGAAGAATACATGAAAGCGTGCAGTTTTATATCTAAGTGACAATATTTGTGAAGTAAGTTTATAAGAAAGAAATACTTTATCGCTGACGCGATGGCGACGACTCTCCACTTTGAGGCGCTCTACAAGGCGTAATTTTCAACGAAATGAAATGAATAACAAATAAAAATTGTAGGTTTTTTACGCTCTACAAGTTTCATTTGAAGCATTTTTGCAATTTTGGACGACAATAATGAGTAAAAAGAAAAAACTAAATATCTCTCATACTTTTTTATTTCCCTTTCTCGTTCGATGTCTCGAAAACAATCGATCATACGTAAAAATGTCATACGACATAATTTGTAGAGCGTAAAAAAAACTTTAAAATGAGCTCCGATTCGACCTTGTAACTTTATTAGAAACCGAATTATTGCGGAAAAATCATTTTTCACATTTTTTACTCCCGTAAAAAAAGCAAGCGGGAAACAAAGGTCGAAAACTTGAGATTAAGCTTTTCTTGATCCCCCCAACACCCCCAAAAAGAAAAATCCTGGGTCAGAATTATGTCTTTTTTAAATGTACATAGTGACTGGACTATATCGCGAGCCGCGATGCTTATATATTAACAACTTTCGTTGTCATCTGCGCGATGAGTGTCCGCGGAAGACAGAAATTGATCTGAACGAGATCGTTGAGCCATTATACATTCGTTGTGATTGCAGAAGGAATACGTTAGAGACGCGTTAGAGACAATCGTTTTAATCTAAAATTTGAAGGAGGCACGACCGAAGGAGGTACGAATGGACGACAATCTCGATTTGCACAGGAGACGTGCAATCGAGATGAAACGACTTCTTGCGATGTCGCATAATTCTCGTGCATCACGACGGCGACGATCGACGCGACGTGCAATCTTAACTTCCTGATCCTAATATGTCGTACACACAAAATTGCATAAGACGCGTCCCCGTACCGTGTCGTTACGGATGTAAATGTCACGTACGCGCTACGTTAGGACGACCTGGCGCGAGCTTATTGCGAATCTATTATCCGCGTGTACCTACGTTGCATGCCGCGACATTGGCGAATGCATCTTCGAGCGTGTCCAACCTTCACCTTGCTCTATCCTTAAAAAATCAGATCGCGGGATTTTTTCTTCTTCTCACGCGATACCAAGAAAAATTCCAAGAGATCGCGATTGTCGCACGTCATGTTAAGATGTGCCACACGATAACAGCTTAATCATCGACGTTTATTACACCAATTTCGTGGTGATTCGTGCAATTATTAATTTGTGACGTAACAAATTTGTTTAGATCTTGATCGCGGTAATTTGCAGCGTAAAATAATGACGGTGGAAAAATGTCGCACCCTATACAATTAAAGCGCATTGAAATCATGTCGGCACAAAGCGTTGTGATTAATTAAAAGCGAGCTTTAATGGAATATTTTATCGATAGGAAAGTTTTGTTCTACGTCTCACACACATGTATACATTGTACACATGTATACATACACGCATTGTTAATTATAATAATCGATTTCTGCTTAAACATTTCCACCGAAGGAAACACTCGCGAAGGAAGGACGGAATCGGTTTGCACGTGTCGAAGGATAAAGCGATTCTGACGTCTCGCTATTACGTATCGTTACGTAATTATGATATAATAACGGGGCAAGTGAGAAGCGGCACCGAGTCGTACGATAAGATGCATAACGTCAGGCGTGATTTGCTCCTGAATGTATTTTTTTTCCGCAGTTGCGGATTCCCGCGAGCAATTTGCCTATAAGATGAGTTTTAATTGCGAAAACAAGCGTCGGTGGGGAGAACAACGCTATTATCTTGTAGACGTCAGATTACGCGTTTATCATAAAGAATTTTAGAAATTTCTCGTAACGTACTTATGACCGTTGCACTTAATGACCGCGCGATTATACCACGCGCCGTAATTCATACGTGTGCTGTAACAGGTTTATCGTACTCGAATTCACAAGAACGTATACGTACACAAGACGTAACATAATTATCAATTATTTAGCCTGCCATAACGCGATTAGCGAGGCTTATAATCGCGACTGATAAGCTGTACTATCCGAAAAAGAAGAATTAAAGTATGATAATTGATCGGGCGCGCATATATTGTTATAAACGTATGCATTTTTCGGATCGCATATATAGAAAAAAATAAGTATCAAATCAAGATTTATATATTCATGTATACGCAACAGTCTATTAATTATCTTCACTCGAAAAAACATATTCTACTCATAAGTGGAAAATTCCTCTAAGCATTTCTTCTAAGCAAAAAATCTTACATAAAGCATTTTTTTTTTTTTTTTTTTAAGTAAGACGTATTACTTTATAAAAGAGTGGATGCGTGAGTTATAATCAAGAGTATATAAATTTCTCTATAGCAAATTCTACTATAATAATCCGAATAGCCTCTTAAAATAAGAGGATACGCATAGTGGCACGCGCGTTTGTTAAAAAACGATTGTCTTATTAGCTACGCGATGCGTATACGCCACCACACGAGACGATGTCAACGAGCCTGTGGCTGCGTGCGAATTGTGTGCACATTGAAGTGTATATAGTTCTAATTATATATAGTATTCTTTATTATGATTATAAAAAAAGATTATAAATCGTTGCGTATATACAAATACATAAGTTTTGATTTGACACTTCTTTTTTTCTGAGTATGAATTTTGCAATAGTCACTGGCAATAAATTTTCTCCCGATTGTGCGATTTACACTCTGAGTAATTTTACCCGCACACGCGTATATTCTTCCGACAGAATATTCATATTTTGATAGATCGATGGTCTGTCTTTCCACTCTCGCGTTACTAGAAGCCAACTAACTTTTAAAGAACGATACTGCTGCAAAATCATTTCGTAGACGCAATTCATTGCGCGAGAGCTGCAAAAGTGCCGTCGAACTCGCGCAAACTTTCGCCGAGAATCAGTCAAGCATCCAGCGAAGTCATTAGATTTAAGGTAAACGGCTCAGTTATAGGCACCTTTATAGCAGCGGCCCTGATTTTCTATTATTTACGAATGCGATATATTGTTAAACCCCAAACAAACTATTTTAACACGTGCATTAAAGCTTTCTGAGTAAGATTCACCTATATTTTTAGTTAAATCATTCAGTTCTAATAAATAAATAATTATTTTTATAATGCTCGTTACTGCCGGCGTTTTTGGCACTATCGAAGTGCTCTGCCGCACTTTATGGCACCAACGGGCCCAATTTTCGGCACTTCGAGACGTCACAGTTACTTAAATTGTCCTGCGTATAATTTTAGCTGTAATAATCAATGTTTAATTACTAATTAGCTTGTAGATATTATATTTTGTCAACCTCTATGCAAAAACTACATATAATATAAGACATATGCACAGTTTTACAAAATATATTTTGTCAACCTCTATACAAAAACTACATATAAAATAATACATTTTGCACACTTTTATAAAGTTAATTTACAAGTTTTTTTTTAGTTTTTCTTCACCTTGTAGGATTTCTAATGACTATTTTTTTACTTTTTTTGTTATTTGTGCTTTTTCTTTTTGAACTCTCTTCTTAGCGTTTTTCTCTTTTTTGGCAATTTCTAGCTGCTCCTTTTTTATTTTCCTTGCCGCTTTTGCGATTTCTTGTTGTTCCTTCTTAAGTTGTGCTTTCTTTAAACGTTCTGCTTTCCTCGCTTCCTTTTCCTCTTCTTCTTTACGTTCTTTTTCTGCTTTTGCCTCTTGGAATTGTTTCCATGCATCAGACGTGACTACTGTTGGCACCTTCTCCTTATCTTGGCGCTTTTTTGGAGGTCCTTTTTTTGCGAAGGCCAAAACAACGCATGCTTGAACGGCGAAGGTACATTTAAACGAATGCTACTCGGCGATTTCGGTGGCGATTTTGGTGGCGATTTCGGTGGCGATTTTGATGGCGATTTCGGTGGCGATTTCGATGGCGATTTCGGTGGCGATTTCGGTGGCGATTTCGGTAGCGATTTCGGCGAAGTCAATTCATCAATACATTTATTAGGCAATTCTACTATCAACTCAGCAGTATCAACATCGTTGAGTTGATTTTTTATCGGTGTTAACACTCCGCATGGGTTAACTTCGTAAACGGTGATGTCTTCCTGCAGTGGATCAAAATTATTTCTGGAATCTTTGTCGATTAACAATAAATTAGGCACTGTTTCGTTTTGAAGAATTGAAGCGTCGTCGGAGGCTGTAATAAAAATAGGTAAAGCTTCTACGTTGAGTTCTTCGTTCTCCTCTCGCTCTTCGTTCATCTCATTCGCCGTACCTTCGTTGCAAATCTATATTTGTACAGTATATAGAATAATTTTGTAAATAAATTGATAATGAGAAATAAAAAAATCCTATAAGATATCAATAAAAAAAATGTATAAATAAATTATATGTAAATTTTTGTAAAAATAATAGAAATTGACGTTGTACACTTATAGTAGAAACTGTCAATGATTGTAATACAATAGAATTGATTAATAAAAAGTTATCAATATAAAAAATATTCTCTAAATACCCGGTTTTCGTTTTCGTTAGCTACATATGTGTCTCGCCGACAACTCCGGACTCTCCGGAGATACTATGACTGGCTTCGCTGGAGTTCATCTTACTCTTAATCTTTCGCCAGAAGCAAAAGAGGCTTTTGTGTGTCGGTTCGCCCGTCCATTCAGCATCCTCTTCGACGTCCTTGAATATTTGTAAGACCTCCTTCTCGATATTATTCTCGATAAACGCTAAGTAATCTTCGAGCTCTGTCCGAATTCTTTCGCTCGGAGTAGTTTGAGGAGTTGCGTAGTCTACTGAATTTTTGAAATATTTCTGATAATTAATTCCGTCCGCCGAAAAAGGGTGGAGCCCAGTCTTTTCAAATCCGTTTTTCAGAATTGTTTTCACGTCCAACATATCGAGGGCTTTCTGCAAGAGCTGTGCGAAATTTTCTCGTTTTATACGTTCGCCGTTATTCTCGAGTCTCCATTGACCCACTACCTTCGCCCATGCTGTCTTCAGAGAATGAAAAAATGCTACGTCTAACGGTTGCAGTATGTGCGTCGCATTTGGGTACAAAGCAATGAGCTCTATTTCTTTCTCTCTGCAAAAATTGCTTAACGCCATCGTTAAATGCGAACTGTGTCCGTCTAAGAATAGCACGACTGGGAACATGATAGCATTTTTCACCAACCACGGGTAAAAAATATTTGCGATGTACTCGTAAAACGTTTCTCCAGTCATCCATCCATTCTCAGAGTGTCCGATGCTCCAGTCTTTTGGCATGCTTCTGGCGATGTGTCCGGGGATTCGCTTATATGAGAAAATTACCATCGGTGATGCAATTTTTCCGCTCGCACTTCCACAGATAAGCGTAGTCAAGCATTCCTTTTCATCGTTATTTATAAAATTGTAAACCGTTTTGTCACCTTTCTTGACTAATGCTTTGCTTCCTTTCGGACTCAGGAAGAATGCTGACTCATCGCAATTGAACACACGAGAAGGATCAATATCAAGGAGCGACTTCGATTCGAAATATATCCGCACCTCGTTGAACCACGCTCGTAGCTTATCTTCTGTTACTTTAGCTCGACTGTGCGTCAAATTCTGAGACATTCGTTCAGTTACATTTTTGTGACGAGCACGAAAGGCATCATACCAATGTCTCCCAGGACGATTATCTGTAAATGTCGTCGTCGTCTTTATCTGCTTCAGCAGCAGTTGAACGCTATCTAATAGTTGAACCCGTGACACAGGAAATCCATTTTGACTCATATAAAAAATCCACTGTACGAGTTGGCGTTCGTATTCTTCTCCAAGTATACACTCAGGTCCTCGACTTTTAATAACAGGTGGCGATTTGCCCCAGTTTTTGTACTGCAACGTAGTTCTTGGAATATTGTACTCCTTTGATGCAGTGCTGACAGGCATCCCTTTCTTTACTGCGTCTAAGGCCTCCTTCAGAATAGCATCTGTGTACCTTGCAGCAGATTTTTTCTTCCTAAGCACATTAAAATATATTAAAATATTTCCTATTGAAAATACAATCTATACTTAATTTGAAAGAAGTATTCTGTACCTTTTCGATGCATTCTGAGATAAATTAGCTACCTTTGAAGAGTCCAAAGTCTCCATCACTTTTTTCTCTATCTGTGCTTACTCTGTTACAACAGATTTTTTATATATTACATTAAAATACAAAAAATAAGATAGGTGAAAATAAAACACAGAAAACAAAATTTATCTGTAGCGTAAAGTGTCAAAATGTGTTGAATAATTAATAAATTTTAAACAAATTTCATAAAAATTCATTAAAATTATTTTTTTCATAAAAAATGTTTTTTATCATAAATTTTCGAGTTACAAGTATCAATAAATCTACCTCAATTTCTAGAATAATAAAGCAAAATTGATGATGCAACATATTACAAACTCTGTGCCCAAAAGTGAAACATAACCTTCATTACGTGACGCACTTCTTGGCATCGGGAATTTAAGGGAAAAACTAACGTACAGATAAACTATTACTTATCTAATCGATAATGTGATTCGTGCTGAACATGTTCATATAACCATTATGACGTTTTAATACTTACATAATACTAAAAATCAGCAGTTTGACGTTCGCTACCACTAAGGTGTGTCACCTAGGAATGCCCTTCGGGAGCCACTGAAAGTACTGAAACGCCGAACGCGCGAGTCGCCCCATTCACTGTCGGTAATTTAAGTACGAAACATTAAAAAAAAAGTGTTTGTGCAATAATCAACAGTAAAAAACGCTCTTTAATTTGCTTGTAATCTTTTTAATATTTGACGAAAACTTTATTTATTACAAATATAAATGTACCGTCGGTGCCGGAAACTAGGACAGTGCCTGTAACTGGGCCGTTTACCTGTGGACCGATTTGGGATGAAAGACGTAGCGGAAATGTCCGCGACGAAGTCGGCGATGATGCGGAAAGTGCGGTGTTACATCACGAACTCTCTACCGCACACGTGTCAAAGTATAATCATAATAGGCATAATTTTTTTTAATTGCGATTATATAGAACCCTAATATCGGTTTTAGACGTCTGTAATTTTGATTATTAATTACGTAATAACGGAAAAGAAGCTAAGAATTGTTACTATCCCTTTGGCGGATTTGTCAAAGTCAATCAAAACGAGAAAAACAATCTCTCACGCAATACATCGCTTAAAATACGAAAAACAATAAGCAAAGTAAAATATAGTTATACTTCGATTACGATCTCGATCTTATCTAGATCGCAAATCGGCAAATCCGCGAGTATCGTCCACGTGTAAATCCTTTGATTATCGCCAAGTCGATCTTTCTAATGACAGAGTACCTGAGTCGTCCTTTTTTAAACAATTTTTTAACACGTTTAACACATTTTAACACATTTTTTAAGTGTGTTTTTAAAATTTTATCAAAAGATGTCCTAAAGACGAGATTTTCTGAAACGACGTCTGTAAGTTTTATTTCTTGGAACAGCTGTTGTATAGCATATAGCTATTTACTATACATATTACATTACTAAGATTTATCAAACAATTTTCAGCTCGTCTTTCCATACGTATCACCTAAACTTCTTAATAATCGAAAATCATATACACGGCTAAAAACGATCCTATAGCGCTCGACATTTTTGTGAAAAATCGCAAGTGTATTAAGATTACAAAATTAAAAGAAGAATACATCAAATCGCGTCGCGATAATTACTGATTAATCGCCTGCTTTATCTTCAAAACCGCACATTAATTAGAGGCATCCGTCAAACGTGAGCGGAAAAACGTTGTGAATAGCTGTCACGCTGTCGGAGCTGATAATAAATAGCCGTGGGTGCCCGCGCAATTGTCAAGCGTTATTATGCGAAAAATTATGAAGATTTAACGATATATTCAAATGCGAATAAAGCGCGGACGGGAAGAGTGACAGATGCTGTTTGCGTGCCATGCTCAAGCTGCATTCGTACACGCGTACGTACGTATATTATGCAAGATACACGAGGCGGCCTTGACAATGACCACTGCCGCTGTACGAGTTACATTCATGATCAACATGTCGACAGGACATTCGCGTTATCGCCGAGGATCATGGGAGGAGGGCTTTACGGAAACGCCACGTTTTCCGCAAAAAACAACAAACGTTCTATCTTTCTTATCATCTTTGGCCGAACCACTGATGGCTCCGATAATGCAGTCGCGGAGTAATCGAAAACATGCGACTATCGTCCACGTAAAAGCTCCTATATAACTGTAGCGGGGTCGACTACGCCAACACACAATGCCGTCTTTTTTTTTTTTAATAATCTTCATCAGGCTACGCGGCAAGCAACTTTTCTCGCTGCGAGCTCCTCGCAGGTAAACTCGCACGAAAAATTGCATCGTGGGAAACAAGCTTAATTTCTGCAGTTTTTAATTACTAGTTGGAAGCTCCACGTAAAACAATATGCTCACTCGAGATTAATGAGAAGTTAATCATATAATTTTGTTACTCATTTCCCGGAAGTAAGTATTGCATTGTTTTTCTTCTTAATAATTTTTCAATAATTTTTTGGGCTATTAAATACGACTGAAGTTTTAAGGATCTAAGTGAATAATGTTTTACTTGAAATTAATTGAAAGATATGATCTCATTATTTATTTCCCGAATGTACCGTGAAGGAAACATTCCGAGTCTAAGAATCTTACATATACATCTTCGGCATTATCACAAAATTCTCGGATGCAATAGCAAGATTCTAAAGGAGGGTCCACATTATCGAGCCAAACCGCGAACCGAGTCCCGAACCGAATCTCGAGCAGAACTTGCAGACGAACCTCAAATCGAACTCCATCGCGAACCGCGAACATGAGTTAAAATTTTTTCAAGTTAAATCTCGTATTGAAATTTATAATAAAATTTATATAAATTCTTAATACATGTATGCAAAATGCATATTTATATTTACAATCGTATTTTTTTAACATTGCAATATATATATTATAAATTTATTGCGTATTTATCACAGGTTTAGAGTATGTTTATGCAATATTAATTCTAAATTTTGTTTTATGGTTTAAAAAGGAATTAAGTTTTGAATACAGAAAAATAATAAAAGCACATATACATATATTCACTCACCCCTTTTCCTGTTTCCATACTTTTTTTATTTTTGCTTTTTCTCTTTGCAGAGATGCCAATAATGTCGTCATCTTTTTGTCACTATCACATGTCACTATCACATTCGAGTTCTTTACTTATTTCTTCTTATAAAAAAAGTATGAAAACAGGAAAAGACGACTAAATATGTGTATACATATGCGTGCTTTTATTATTTTCTTGTATTCAAAGCTTAATTCCTTTTCAAACCATAAAACTATATATTTAGAGTGGTACCAACTATATTTAATATTGCATAAACACATACTCTAAATCTATGATAAATACGCAATAAATTTATAATATATATTGCAACGTTAAAAATACGATTGTAAATATAAATATGCATTTTTTTAATTGTTATAATGTTCGGGATTTTTAGCGTCCCGTATATAATAATCTTCTATCTATCATAATCACTAATTAATTTTAAACATTTTTTATCAGACCATTCCATTTTGTCTATCAGTAGACGTGTAGACTGCACATATACGTGGATAGAATCAAATACAGCGACTGGGCAATTACTCACGTTATCTTTCATCGTTCATTTTTTGTTTTTTGTCATTATTTGTCTAGCTCGAAGCTTAACTACCAGTCTACCACCCGACAAAGCGTATAATCTGATCATAAAAAGCATCTTTTGATGTTTCGTCGAAATACCGACTTTTGGTGGGACACTGCGAGCCAAACCGCGTATCATCAAAATCCTTGCAGATTCGTGGGGTGAGTACGCGATGGTTCGCACTGATGTTCGATTCGAGGTTCGCGAGCCTCGCGCGAGCCCGTCGGCTCGACAATGTGGACGCGTAATCGGCTCGCGGCGAAGTTCGGCCCAAGGTTCGACTCGATAATGTGGACGCATGATCGGTTTGCGGCGAAGTTTGGCTTGCGGTTTGGCTCGATAATGTGGACCCTCCTTAACAGTTGAAACAGAATACTCGCAATACGCCCCGCGTCTTATTACTGAAGGACCGCGTTACAGTTAATCGTAATGACGCAATAAAACGTATTGTTGCACGTGACGCGATCGTTGACTGGAGGTCGAAAGGGTTTCGCGAGGACGACGTAAAAAACGTTTTTGCGAGAAACAAGAGGAAGCGGAAACGTCCGATATATTCGCGAGACAGCTCATATGACAACGGCCGCACATGCAAAGAGAAAGAGAGAGAATTCGTGTTAAAAAAGTCAATGATTCAAGGTTCTCCATCAATTAAATTTTATGCAAAAGCGAACGAAGAAATTGCTCATCGTAATTACCGCGATAATCGATCTCTTCCGACGACGCGTTTTGATTTAATGGCGCATGATTGCGACATTGAATCTCCTGTGTCGCGCCTGCCGAAAGATTCAGTCAGTTTTTCATTTCGACTGAAATATATGCGAGGAATACAGCGAGAATCAAAGACAATTTCGTTAAGTTTAACTGTCAAGATTACAGTGTTCCTTTTGACAATCAACGCGAATAAATACGCGGAGATTACTCCCTCGTACCAGTGGTTTAGAATAAATTTACTGAAACCAAAGTTATACCGTTTTCAATTAAAACAAATGTCGATTAAGCGCTTCGGTCGTTTGTAGTTCCTGCTGCGAAACCCAATCCGAATCCGAAAAGAAATTATTGACGGTTGCGGTTAACCATATAAATAATTGCCAGCCGCGAAATAATTGTGTCATTATAGGAAATGATTTGCACCTCTGCTGATAGCTGATAGCGCACTCTTCATTCATGAAGAGACGTCGCAATAATTACCTAACACTTTATTAATTGTGTGAACGTGCGAGCGATAAATCACTCTCAAACTATATGCATGCGCCAATTAATAATAAGAAATATCTATAAGATCTTTAAATTTGATACATAACGAAAGCGAAAAGCCTGCATCAAGTTATCATAAAAAGTCCTCATAAAAATAGAAAATTATATAAAATTGTAATATATATGTAAAATAGAAAATTATATAAATTAATTATATGAAATTGTTGTATTATGTTACACTATACATACACATGTTGCATGGAAAATATCATCAAGGATTGCATGGAAAACTTATTTCGGCGCGTACTTTCACACAAGAAAAATTTTAAGACTTTATTAACTATGTAGTAACTGTACAATGTAGTTTATCGGCAGAGATTTGACACCGCGCAGGGCGTTTACTCTGCGGCATAAATTAATCAGAATCCTAGAACATAGGATCTACGTAGGATCTACACCTGATCGAATAGTTTCCTCCAGCTCCCACGGTGCTCTCCAATTAAAAACAAGCAGAACAAAGTCAGATTTACTCGTCCATTTCGATCCTTTGGTCCATGGACTGTCTGTACAAGTGCAGATACTTGGAGCCGTATATCTCGTTAAAGTACGGGCCTCTGTAATCCCGATTGGTGCCCATCGCGTAGTCCACCTGCTGTTGGAGAAGCCTGACTTTCCTGACCTGGTTCTCGTGGTATATGAAATGCAGATACTTCTCGTATTCCTGTTGCGGCGATGGAAAGAAGTAGCGCTGGAAGAATCTTTTAATCGGATGCTGAAACAAATGAGAAACGAAGACTGTTACATTTTCTTCGACAATTGTTTCTCAAAGACATTCGAAACGTTTCGATGGAAAGATATCATTTTTTTCCCACTGGCCTTCCACATTTTACCTGAAGATACTCCCATTCCTTTGGAACGTAACCCTCGGGGATCTCCTCAAGCGTGGCAGGGCCGATGAATACATTAATCAGAGTGATCGCGATGCCAACGGGAATGGCACCGAGCAGAAAGTAAAAGTGAAAATAATCTTTCGTCTTGTGCCACTGGAAGCGGCTCGATCGTATGGCAAACGTGCGTTCCTCCGACATGCATCTCGTTTGTCCTAGAAATATAAAAGAGATCTCTTTTAGGTTCGCGCCGAGAAAAGTGGATTGCAATGAAGTGATCGAGTTGATTGAGGGTATCCGACACTTGAAGACACCGAAAGTACCATGCCGATAAAATTCCAAATGACCAGCTGACAATCACGCATGACAATATTTTTATGAATTTATGACTGAATTCGTGACGATGAAATATAGGATGTTAATATAGAGGTCAATCGGAATCATTGTAATAAATGACATGAACAAATCCGCTATCGATTTTTTCTGGCACGATACTATCACGTGCATCTACATATTATATATGTTTGTGTGTGTGTGTGCGTGTGTGTGTGTGTGTGTGTGTGTGTGTGTGTGTGTGTGTGTGTGTGTGCGCGCGTGTGCGTGTAAAATACTAGACTGTCAGAAGTTCTCGAAATAAGAAAAAATAGTTATCGAAATTAGTGATGAAATAATCTGAAAGTCTTTAACGTTTCGTAACTGCGCGTTTTTTATTCAGACGTGCCTCTGTCTATTCCGCGACACGGGACACCTCCGACAAAATCATACTCTAAAACTCTAAATACACTGAATACACTGTGCGGTCGTTGCGTAACAAAACACCGTCGGCTTTCGCGGAAGCGTATCAAACAAAATGACGAGCACTGTCGTCCGACGATCGCGATCGCGAGTGGCCGTGCACGGATAATCACCGTTCTTCAACAACGACGCTCCGGTGCCGCTGTTCTGCAGCAATTTCTGCCTCGCAGCACGCAAAATGCTACTCCACACCGCCATTTTTCTCCGATTGGACGGACATCGAGTGCGCTGCACGAGGTTTGAAAGTAACGCCGAAAACGCAGGGCGCTTAATTACCGACCAGAAATACAAAAGCTCGCCATTTTATCAGTCCCGTAAGATAAAAAAAAATTCTCATTGTATAATATTAAAATTTAAAAGCTGCAGATTGTAAACGAAATGAAAATATAAATAATTTCACGTTAATTTAAATCATGGAAAATCAACATTTAACATTTAAGCGTGAGTGTTGTTGGTGAGATACATTATTGTTATAGTTCATTTTTTTGTGGCAATTTTTTTCATTACTTTTGATGAAGTTAAATATTAAAGAGTTAAATAATATTTTGTCATTTTTAACTATCACGTGTGTCGAAATTTTAACCCAAAATAGTATTATTTTACAATAAATAAGTGAAATATTATTTTAACTCCATTGATTTAGTTAAATTAATGACATATTGAGAGTAGCCCTTATATAGAAATTTAATACTGTAAGTGATTTTTTTTGCTAGTGATTAATCATTTAAAAGCACTATTAAAAGCACTATTAACAGTGCTTTTAATAGTGCTTTTAAGTGATTATTTATTAGCCAAAAAATCACTTACAGAGAGTATCAAATTTCTATAACGGGAGGAACAGTGGCGACCTACAGGAATAATTAAAAATGACTCAAATTGAATATTATTCGACACTACGATTTTAATTACGTACACTGAAAAGATGCAAGATTAATTTTAGAAGAAGTAATTTTCCTAAATTTTCGACAGTAAAACGTCCATCATGCGTCTGAAATGATTTTGTTACAGACGTCTCAATATGTTTATGTCAATCCGTAACAATAAACGGTGATACCGCCAATCTAGCCAGGTCAACTGAGCAGTTGAACTTGAGAAATGATTGTAAATTACTCAACACTCGGTAATCTATATGTGATAGAATCCCAGAAAATTCTGGTTTGTGCCACCGATATATTTTCCGTTGGCAATTTTTATTTATATTATTTTTAAATTTTTCTCTCTATGCGAGAGGAAAAGAGAAAATATAGGGAGAGGGAAAGATAATGCGAAATGTAACAGCGGTGCGTAATAATTATGTAAATCACGCGACGCACGTGATGAAAAAGCCTTTAAAAGTTCCGCGGAATGAAAGAAAAAAAATTTCGTCACGCATGTGATTAATAATATACGCGTAACAAGCTCTCAATGTTATTGTTTCGCTCGCGTGCTATAACGCGAAAGCCCTGACGTCAGCGATCGTAAATCAAGGCTGGCAAAAAAAGCGCCTCATTTTGGAACTTTGCTCCAATAAATCGCGCAACGGCACGAGAACGCGAAGAAAAATTAAAAATCGTGGAACGCTATAATTGATTTGCGAGCCAATTTCGTACGTCGCGCGCACGAAGTGCCGTTTTTATTATTTTTTTTATCGCGAATAGGAATGCGAGACCACGCGATTAGAAATTTTACACTTTTACATAATACGTCGCGTCATCTCCTGAGGCCATTGAAGTGTCGCGCAAAGCTAAACTCACGTATTCATCCTGCGCACAATGGAACTCGATCCAGGAGTGCCGCGGCACCGCGGTATCCGTTTTTCACGAGAACAGCTGATACACAATCGGAGGAATTTCAAGCGCGTCGATACGCCGTGGTGCAAACGCTTCCTATCTTCTCGCATCGATAACGATTAATGTCCACTTATACCAATGTAAATTAACTTTAATCTATGGTTTATTTTACTTTTTATTTTTTTTTCTAGTTTTAAAAATTAAAAAAAGGATAAAAAAAAAATGGTAAACCGCGATTAAAGTTAATTTACATTGATGGAAATGGACATAAAAGGATAGCGGGGTTGCGTAGCGCGAATGAGTCATCGATTTTGCGTGAATCAATATATAAGATAACGGAGTAATCTTATATCACGTGGAAATAAATTCGTTACTTCGCAACAATGCGTGAAGGAAAAATTTACTAATCTTATACTGTTAATTTTTTATATGTTTTCTGTTTTTCATATTTTTTTCAGCCAAATATCTTTTAGTTCATTATACCAATATGTCGTGATTTAAATTCTATAAAGGATTTACAAGAGCACGTTGCTTTGTTAAATGTGAGCAGATTATTCTTTTGGATTCTTTTCAAGATGGCTCAAACTTTAAATGAAGATATCTCATTGTCAGTTGAATAATGGCAAGTTTCAAAATCTTTTCAATTCCTAAGAAATTTTACCGTCTCAGAGAAAATCTTTGATTTGTAAAACTAACAATAAGATTGTATATTCCTGTCTTCGACGATAAATAACCTTCCAAGGAATCTGTCATTGACAAAGGTTCTCGGTTTTAAATGGTTACATAGCATCGAATTACGAGAACAGCCCTTTTTTCGTCTTTCACTCTCAATTCTTTCGAGAGAACAGAAAACAAAGGTGGATCTATTTTCCAGGTATAGAACATATGACATCATGATGACGTTATCATCTGGAGTTAAAACAATAAATTTCAACACACCTTAAATATTTAACAGTGTGTTTTTTTCTCGGAACAGAAGAAAGAGATAACTGATCTACGCAAATGTTTATTTTTATTTTAAGTAATGAATAACATTATGATGACATCATTATGATGCCATTGTGAGCTCTATCTGGGTTATCAATGTTATCATGCGAACGCTGGAGAAAGAAGCGCGGATTAGAATAAAAGCAGCGATCATCGACCCCTCCATGCGACGACTCTAATTATCTAATCATAATTTTCGGTAAATAAGTCTCAGGGAGACTGCCTAAATTCTCCACAAATCTTTCTATACATAATGTCGAAATTATATGGCTGCGTATAGTTGTGAAATTAATGTGAAGAATTCAACGTTCTTACAATTTTATATTCAGGTATACAATCAGATATATTATTATTCGGGTATCTTTCTCCTCTTCCGGAAAAAAAGGTGTCTTACTATGCGAACAAAACGAAGGATCGTAGTCTGATGGAATAATAGACTCGAGATCGGTCCGGTGCTTGACGATTGGCGACGGCGCCGGAGCCTCAGCAACCCTTAGACAATCCATCGTCATCACGTGGACAGTCTGGATAACGATGCGTAATACAGGCGGAATACATGAGCCGAAGGGGAAGGAGCACGTTGGGGAACGAGGCAACGAGGTTTCCAAGGCTCAGTCGTCTAGCAGTCGCCGAGCAGGGCAGTCCCGGTAGTACGTTCGCCGGTCGATCGTATCGCCACGTCGGGTCGCGTCGCGTCTGCCGCGCTGGTCTCGGGATTCTCCGCGAGAACAATCTCGCCGGAAACACAGAGAGAGGAGTTCCCGGCCGTCTCTCCGGCGTCTTCCTATAGCCGGCTTTCGTCCCGTTTCCTGCCCTTCGTGAACGTTCGCGGCGCTCGACGGAGGATCGATTCCTGGAGAGGTGAGTGCTCGGCCGGACAGGCTTGGATTTCACGTGTATTTTATTTCGGCCGGCAGCTCGAATCTCGCGAGTCTGAAATTTGAAATACCTAAATACACAATTACATTTCTTTATTTGCTTAAGAATTTTATGCATTTTCGATTAATTTGTACATTCTGCGAGGTATTTATTATTATTTGACGAAGAGAAAGGAACTGCGTTTGTAACACGGCACACTTCGCGGATGATATAATTTTAAATTGTTGTCAAATCACCGTTGTCAGGACAACTCGATCGCTTCTGGGCTCCGTTGTCCGCGTTGTCCGCGCATTTAGAAGCGAATAACCGTACACTCTCGAGTCTCGAAAAGGAAAAGAGGAGAGAAAGTAACGTTAAATGCATTCGAAAGGGACAGGTTTATCTCGAGGTTTACTGACAGCACGCGTACTTGTTGGATTATTTACTGCCGGTCCTTTGCGACGTGACGCCACGTCGGGGCGTTGATCCGCAGCGGATCGATATCGATTCTCGTGGGTTTCTTGTAAACATTGGGAGCGTATAGGTACCACCGAGAGCCGAGCGGGCCACCAGAATGTCTGACGTCGGATCGGTTCTGAAACTCGTGGGGAAATTCGATCGCACGTACAGTTTTATTTGCAAAAGAGATAGACTACGTAAGGACGAATTTAGGGAGAGTCAACGTCTTTACGGTAAACATTTTAACCAAATTATAATTTGAAAATGTATCGCGGAAATATATCTGAAAATAAATTGTCGATATATTGTGAGAAAAGGCGACATCCCACTCAAATTATCTTTTTTTTTTTAATTAATTATATTAAAACGGAATCACATATGTAGATAATTGGAGTTTTGCAGCAAGAGAGAGCGACTCCTTTCTGTCCGCATTCAAATTTTTACTGAAAACAAATCATGCTAAAAGTGAATCGCATTGTTTAAATAATCAGATTTCTGCAGCAAACACGTCTTTTTTTTTAAACAAATCTGATTCAGTTGGAAAATAAAGAAATAAAAATACAAGATCCCAAAGAAAATATAGAAATGTAAATCGATGAATGTGTTTCGGACATATTCTATCGCAGTATATCTCGAGAAGCAAGCGTGACGAAATAAATAGAACGTTTATCGAATTGTGGTAGAAAGTTTAACTACGTTTACGATACCCAGTCATCTAATAATATCGACTTAACAAAATTAATACCCAGTATAATTCTACGATGTTTACATTGAAATTAAGTGTCGAGACTCGCAGCTTAAATGAATTCGATGTCCGACAGAGATTCCCGTCATCTTTTCTTGTTGTATACTTACCGTTGCGTCTAATAGCGTTTTCGACTGGGCCGGGTTTGCTCGCTCCGAGAGCGATTAATGACGTCACTTCGGTAAATCGACCAATGTTATTGCTCGATTTGCTGAAGTGACGTCGATAATCGCTCTCGGAGCGACCAAACCCGGCCCAGTCGAAAACGCTATATAAGGCATTCATCGGAAATTCGGAATTATATATCGGAAATATATATATATATCTTCGATATATATATATATATATATATATATATATATATCGAAAAATATATATATCTTGACCTGGACGCACGTATTATGGAACTCTTCGGAATGGATTTCGATATGTGGATCGGAATTATTCAATTTTTTCTAGAACACAATAGAAATCTAGTCCGTATTCACAGTCCGTTCTTATTTCAAGATCGTTTTAAGTAATGTCTTAAGATACGGCTCTGTGATTGGTCCACAACTTATCATCTTAAGACTGTACTTAAGACGACCTTAAATATAAGATTAGATTATACAGTAATGAATAGTGTCTTATAAAATAATTAAACAATTCTGATCGGAATTCACGTGGTACGAGTTGTCGCGCTTAAATTAAGCCTTAAATCGGTCGCAATGCTCACGCTTTATTTGTTTCCACCGACAGTTGTGCAATTTGTTGTCTCGTGCAATCGCAACAGGCGACTTTTACGACCTTTTGCCCGCGAAGTGACGATTAACCTGTCTCTCTATAGTGATGTTACGAGAATCTCGTAAGATGACAGGATCGATTGCACCAACATTGTCTATACCGGATTTACGCGCAAAGCTGATGGAGCGGCGAACGATTTATTTTCTTCGTTATATGTTTTATTGCAAAAGAAAGATTAAGACAAGAAGCGTGTTACCTAACTCGTTTCCTTCCTGGCATCATGCGAAGCCGGAAGAGCCTGACCTCGTATACGAGACTAATGATTTTTTCTTTGTCCACGTGTATTGTTTATGTGTATCGTAATGTACTGTAATCTCTCGAAAGATTTGCTTAACTCAGACTGCGTTGGTGCAATTTTAAACGCATAACCGGCGCAATTTTAACCCTTTATCTACGAGTCGCATCTACGCTCGCAGATGCAGCTATATAATGCCGTTTAACCCGCAATTAAACTCTGCCGATTGATTATACAACTCAAAACGTTGAGATCTATGATGAAAAAATTCAATATCTTTTCTTTTCTCCGGTATAAAAGAAAATTAAAAGGCAATAATTTATATTAAAAAATACAATAAAATGAAATTAAACTGATAGATGGACATTTCTGTACGCAGAGGCTCACAGATTCGAAAAGAATCAATCTGAATGTTTTATAATAACAATTTGTTACAAAGTATGACGATTTTCGTTTTCTAAAAGTCTGAATACCTCGCGCATCGTGCTCGTCGTGAGAGACAGTTTAGAGGCGCATCGCTTTCACGCTAAGTGCGTCTATACGTATTGGAAGTCTTCTCTGAGGAAATACTAAGGAAAGTCGCATATTATCGAGCACCGACTCTTATCCCGGGAAATTGCAAAATTTTTTCTCGAGTTTGTAACACAGCATACGCCAATAAACCGTTCGCCGTTCGCAACACGATGGATCGCTCTCCGCGACAATTACGGTATTTGCCGCGAGTGTTTTATGCACCGCGACGCGCATAAATTATCCGACCAATTCTCTTCTCTTTTGTTTAAGTTTTTTAAACGTTATTTTATCGAAAAAAAAAAACGTTCCATCGCGCGAACGTTTTTCGAATGGACATTTTTACTCATGAGAAACGTTTCTAGAAATCGGTTATAAAACGTTTCGGAAAAACGCTTATAAAAACATTTCTGAAACGTGTATATGTGCTACCTAGGTTATTATATAGATATAATAGGTTGGCCAATAAGTCCGTGCGGTTTTTTACTTATAAATGTTACTTATAAATAACCGCACGGACTTATTGGCCAACCCAATATTATCACTGTGTATAATATCAGCGTCTTTCTGTCGAATTCTGATTAGTTACAAAATACGAATTCGATTCTTGAGTAACCACTCGGCCCGCGGAGTAACGTTGCCTCACAACTATTTTACACGTTTTAAACAAAAACCATCCGATATCTCGGTCACAGCTCACAGCGACGCAACGCAGAAATTTTTGTGGTCATTGCATCGCGCGCGGAACAGTGACTTTCTGTCGGATGCAAAACCGATTTTTCTCCTTGCATCGTTGCGCGTCGCGATCGACAAGATACGCGTTTCCAACCAATTCTCTCTCTCTCTCTCTCTCTCTCTCTCTCTCTCTCTCTCTCTCTCTCTCTCTCTCTCTCTCTCTCTCTCTTTCTCTCTCTCTCTCGTACACTCTGCCGTTTCTCTTCTTCGTTTATTAAAAATTGAGATAAAAAGATATAAGATAATAAAGTGGAACCATCACGAATTTTGCGTAATTACCATTAGTCGCTCATTTTCTCGGGGCCATCACGAAGCCTGTTTTTACATACTTATTCACAGGAAACGAATACATCGGTGCAACTCGTACCTGCCATCAGGGTTTCTCCGGAGACTAACGATCGCCATGGGTCCCGGAAGAAGAAGAAGCCCGGCACCCGTCGTCTAACCGGCGATTTCATCTAAATTACTCGCACGCGCGCGCGTCTTATCCGACTTTCATCCCGCATGACTTCCACCAACGACCTGCGAGCGCCAATAAACCGAGAAACCCATCGGCGATCGAGATCGCGTTCGGAATTCAAAAGAGAATAAAACTGTTCGAGATAGTAAAATATAGAACACGAAACAGAAACAATAACTCTTCGATTGACGGAGTCAGGCGCGTTTATCAGAAATAAAATCTCGTTAATAATAATAATGGTTTAATTAAGTCAATATAACGATTAAAATTATATAAACGAACGTCGCTTCTATTCGTAATAAGATCTCGCACGAGAGAAGCTTCCGCGTGATTTGTTTCTCCTCTCGCGCATAAAATATAGAAACGTTTTGTTTTAATAATAAAGACATTTTAGCTAAAGACATTTAAAATTCCTACTTTTCACGTCTTTTGAACGTGTTTATGACGTCTTTGAGACATGCGCGAGAATGTTCTAGAAACTTTATGCATATACCATCTATGACGTCTATTCTTTTTCGAAGAAATTCATGAACTGGTGCACATTCGTGCAATAAGTTAAAGTGAAACAAAATATACTTGTCTCACTCTAACTTAATTGCATTACTGATGTGTACTAGTTCAGGAAGGATTCTTCAAAACGGAACACACGTATAAATGTTCTTTCAATGTAAACGTTCTGGCCACGTTCAGCAGAACGTTTATTTTGCAATTCTATTGGAAGTTTTCTAAGTTCAGATTTGTCCGATGACAAATAGATTAAGACCGGTAGGACAAAATTAATTTAAGTAAATAAGTGCATATATGTGCATGGATAAAATGATTTATTTTGTGCAATAATTAGTGCAATAATTTTGTGCAATATAAATTATGTTTCAAAAAAGGCTATTAAAGCTGTAGATAAAGCAAATTATAATTTTGAAAGGAAAAATTTAACAAATAGGCATTTTTATTAACTGTAGAAACGTAAAACATACGTTTCTTTAATCATGGTTTCAAAAACATTTTTGTTCAACGTTTCTTAATGGTTTTTTACGATTATGAAACTATAATGTATACGTTCAAAAACGTATATGAAACTAATATGTGCTCTACCTGGGAAATCTATATAATAATTAAAAGGAAATTTATAACTGTTATGTAAATGTTTAATGATTTAAGATTTAAGCTGATTTAATTTTAGGCTATAAAATGTTGGCCATCGTCGATCGGGCAGAGTTGACGAGGGTCTGTTCGTAGGGAGACGCCTACTTGACTAACACTAATCAGCAGGAAGGAGAAGAAGCGCACGCACACAATCTACAAACACACGTGTCGACCGATAGTAGTCCGATTAAGAAGAAAGAAGCACGATGGATCCTTATTCATTGAGGTAAATACACATTATCGATAAGACCTTCGTCAAGTAAATCGCCGTTGTAAAACATAAAGGAGGACAAATGTGCTTCGATCGTTTCCTTGTATTGAATCGATTCTCGTCGATGTTCTTTCCGCGATTTATTGATTCTATAACTATTATATAGTATAACTAAAATGCGAGCGTTTTAAAAAGACAATGACGAGGTGAACGCGAACTTCAATGACGGAGTGAGATTTATTTAGACGATCATCTCGATCTTACGCGAGCATTAAGTTTTCGGATTTCGATGAAGAATGCGAGAGGTTCTTTTATCACAAAGAGGCGGTCGCTGACGATTGAGTAAGCAAGCACAAAATCCGTTTCTACAAGAATGATCCATCAAAAACCTTCAACGGATCCCGCCAGAGTTTTTCCTCGCTCTTTGTCGAGGCGTTCTTTGCTCTTTGTTCCTTCTCTAGCCCGGCTGTTTATACATACCGTGTGGCAAAGTTCTAAAGTACATAGCTGTTCTGTAATCTACTAATATTTTTTTACCTCGACATTTCTTATCTTTAGAAAAAAAGTCCGCCTTAAAACATCTAATCTTCGTATTAGTTCGTATTAGTTCGGATCCATTTATCATCTTCCAAGATAGGTTTCTATAAATTTCTTAGTTCTTTTCTTCTTTTCTATTTCTATGGAAAAGAAATTCCAAAATACCTTCGAGATGCACAATTATTCTATAGCCTGCTGACATTTTATTACCCCGACATTTCCTACGTTTATAGAGAAGCATGTCCCCTAAAATATCTTTATATTAGTCCAGATGTGCTTATATAGGTATTCTTTAGAAAGCTTAGAAAGTACCCCGAAAAATTCTTTTCTGATCCTTCGACAGGAAGGCACGTCTTTAGATATATCTAAGGTATAAAAATTAGGAGATATCTAATTTCTGTTTTATAAATTCCTTGAAATTCTTTCTTTTGTCTTTGCTATAGAAACGGGAATGCATAATATTAATTTAGCTTCGAGCACAATTGAATGCGAGAACCGTTGAAGTCGCAAAATAATGTCCATCCTGACAATTATGTAATTTAATGATTATTATATAATTATCAGGATACGATTTCAATACCGGGACAAACATAATAGACGTCTTTAAGACGCAGACGAGCGACTTTGCGCCCGCGACTACTTTAACAGGAAGACTTAAGCCCGCGGTCTACAATTGCGTAAACGTATAGGGTTGTAGGATTAGGAGTAGTAGTAGTCGTGAATCTTGTACAACGGATCAATCTACAATAGAGTAACGATACGTTGTAAACTTGATTAAAGAGTGCAGTGTGCATTTCGAATGTGGACGGTTTAGCACTCTGATTGGGTTGGCTCTTACGTTCACATCTGGCGTAGTCGTGAAAGATGAAGTTCAACCATCTTCCACAACACGCTTTACAACCGCAGTACCGCTTTACAACTACGCCGTACAATACTCTTACAACTACTTACAACCACGTTTATGCAATTGTAGAACAGCCTTTACTCGAGAAACCAGTTTCGCTGACGTGAAGCTGAAGTGTCTCGATTTGGCAGCGATATGATTGAAATATTGTAATTCGATTCTGTCACGTTCTTTGTAATTGCATAAACAGTTATGCGACGTATAGTTTTAAAATCGCTGTAAAGTTATCGGAGAGTTCTTTTGAACAGTATGTTAAATTTTGAAATTATTACATCTTGAGAGAAGCAAGATAACTGTATTTTGTTTTTTGCCGACTTAAAAACTTAAAGATCATCGGTGAACATATGAAATTGCTAAATCATCGTCGATAACGCAGCAATTTAAATCGAATCCTATATATTAAGTTTTAAAGTATGGACATTTCTTTTTAAAATTGAGAATAATTATTAGTAACCTTAATAATAAAATATCTGGGATATAAGTCTAATAAATTCTGAATTATAAATAAAAATATCGAGATAACTCTGCCGGACAAGATTATAATGAAGATTTAAGTGCTCGATCACGCGTCTCGGATACACGATAGATAACGTTTTTTCAATTATCGGCAACAGATTTTTGAAATCGCAGTCAAAAGGAGGACTCGTGAACGGCCACTCGATTGCAAGATCGCTCGCCCATTAATCTTTGACCTCGAGTTATATGCGTGTGACGTTAGCTTCTCGTGACAAATTGTCTCTCGAATGTCGTAAAGACGTCGGTGGGGCTATACACGCAAGAGCTTGTGGATGTTTCTTCCGCACGCACCCGCGCCATAATCGCGTCGTAATCGCATTCGTGTGCTTTGTTTGCTAGTATCATCAATGAAGAACCGATCAGAGAAATAATCGCTTTCGAATCGGCGACGATTATAAAATTTACATACTCGTCATGAAGTAAAAAAGATCGTAGGCACGAAGAATGTATCACGCGAAATCGATGATGCAACTAGTGCGCGATCGTTGCACAGAAGATGATCACAAATCCTGAATCGGAATGAGAGGAAATTGGGCTATGAAATATTCTCGCGACTGTTTCATTGTCGTAAAGCTAGAAACAAATTTGTTTCTCTCGCGAAATCTGTTTTTCTCGCAAAATTGCGATTATTAGGCTGCTGTGCGCTGTTTAACACGAGTTAATTCGTATTTGATGATTTGGCTCATTGTCTTATTAGTTATTACACATTCGTTAACATGTCTATTAACACAAATATTTATTATATTTTGGATTTTGAATAATTTAACATGCATAATTAAAATTGGCGTCGGAAACACTTTTTTCAAATATGGCTTGGCAGTCGATGTGTTAATGTTAATCAATACATGGGAGAGGATATAGAGTGCTAGCGATAAACGAGCCGTAGCAAAATGACGCGATATATTATGCCTTATCACGAGCTTGCACTTGATATAATTTGATCGCTTGATATAATCCGATACAAGGACCGTGAATTTCGTGGTTTTACCGACATTGGATCCATTTACGGCAATCGCATCGCATATGGCGTTATCGGATAACGAAGTGTAACGTCACCGAAATTCGTAGAATTATATCCATGCACGCACTTGTCTCGTACGTGTGCTGCAAATTATTTATTTTCAATATTAAGAGAAACAAGACCCGTTATGATACACACATACACACACACATACATACACATCAATTTAGAAGAAAATGCTATTTACGTCTGGATCTTTGGTAGCCTAATAATGTTTAAAATATTGACCATTCAGCTTGGTAAGTGCGGCATTTTCTTCTAAATGGATTCATTTATTTTCGTTTCTGCCTCCGTTTCATGGACCTTGACTTTGATTGTTACGTATTAATATCGAGCAAAATATATTGACCGGAAAACGGTATTGAGAGCATATCAACGATTTATTTGCCTGCGATATGTCACAGTAGTATTATCGCTGGGCTTTGTTGAATCAGGGCCAAGGTTAATGACGCGAGTGGTTACGCCAGTTCGAATAACGTGTCTACTTTTAGCAACGAAGCTAAAGCTAAACGTATAGGACGATCGCGAAAGATCCTTCAACCCCGACCGGCAGTAGCCGCGATACGCGACGCGGAACTCGCGCGGAATAATAAACACGTCGTTGTCAAAGACCATAGCCGTCATTTTGAAGCAATAAAAAAAGACAAGCGCGAGGTGCCGATACGTCTGGCGAGTTGAATGAGCAGAAAATGCCGTAATAAGTCTCGCGAGTGGATATGTACCCTCGATAGCACGCAAAGTACGTACTTAGTCAGTAATTAGACCCCCGACGACAACGTGTAGCGAAGCGAAACGACTCCCCCGCCTTTCGCTCATGCGAAATGTCAAACGGCTCTCGCCACAAGCGCACATTTGTAATAACAATGCAACTGTTGCGGAAATGGGATAAAAAATTTAGACGTCTGATGTACAGACGAGCATAAAAGAATAAAGTGCGCGACTCTGCACTTGGTGTCCGCGCAAGTCGGTATGTCTTCATAAATAGAATCGATATTTCGAGAGTCGGCAATTTACTTACGTCTGCCACGTGCCTCGCGGATTCCGCGGTACGGTCGCGGTGTACATTGTCTTAACTTATGTTAGTGTAACAAATCGCGATGCACACACTTGAATACGGGATGGAGTACATGGCCCATGAATAACAAGTCCGGCCTGGCCTTCTCCCTATTCTTCTGGCTACGCAAAGCTATCAGAAAAATGGGGGACCGGCATGACAATGAGTTGCGCTTGCTCTGAGTATCCTGCAGGTATATAATGTCTGCGTGTGGTTCAGCAAGTGTAAATCTATAACGAACTTGCTTCGCGAATGTATATTATTAAATATTATAGAAAGATGAAATTTAAACCAATATCTTGAGTTCAATAACATTTTGTTATTTTTAACTACCATGTGTGCCAGATGAGTTAAATAACATTTTGTTATTTTTAACTACCATGTGTGCCAGAATTGATTATCTTAACACACAAAACAGTATTATTTTAACTCCATTGGGTTAGTTAAATTAACATTGTTTTAGTTAAATTAACGATATATTGAGGAACAGTGGCGACCTACAAGAATGGTTAAAAATGACTCAAATTGAGTATAATTTGATACTATATATGAATTTAACAGAGTGTAAGTCGATTTGAGGTGTTTTAATTTTATGAGCGCGCGATATATGAACGTGAACGTTTACGAGCTTCAAGTTCAACTCTTGACTAAAAATTGAATATTTCGATATTGAATAATAAAATATCTTGGAATGGTTTTATTTTTGATACTCATCTAGGTATATGACGTTCGCGGAGAAGCTACGAGCGTGACGAAAATAGATCCGTGACGAGAAAATAACGAGCTTAGAATTATTTCAGGAAAGCATTATGCAAAAAAATGATGCATTGCGAAAATTATTGTACTTCCCGACCGTAATCGTATAGTGATTGCGAATGATCGAGCCAGTCATTGTCCGTACGTAATACGGATTTCTTAATGATATAATCGCGATAATAGTTTTATCTCTATCAGATAAGTGAACGAGCTGTTATTCTGAATATGCAACGCAAATACAATTCCGAATAAAGATTATCAAGTTTTGTTGTATACAAATTGGCTATAAACATTTTGCAGCGTGTATAAACATGTATTGCATAATTTGTCACCTTCGCTATATGTATGGCGTAAGCAACATCATCTAAAAGAAGATAATTGTTTGAAGTCTCGCGTAAAGATGACCACAGTTTTCTTATGACAAATTCTTGTTATAAGAATCCATACAGCATCATAACAATTGATCGAATTGTCTAATACAAAGTAATTGAATTAAAAAAAATATATATGATTGATAAGAAATAGGTAGTTTACAAATAATAGATATATTAAACTGCAATCTGCTGTTTGCCTTCCAGCTTGTTAGAGTCACGGTAAGAAACCAGATTTAACTGCTATACTGTGTTAAATGAACGCGCGTTAATTCATCAAGTACATAATTGATCTAGCCAAGATCGTCGCTCTATTTTTAACTGAGAATAATTGTCCGCTCAACGAGGACGTTTCCAAGCGCTTCGTTACGTCATGTAAATTAATTTGTTAGCTAAGTGTCCGTGTAAGGAAAATTCACACTTGGAAAAGATTCAGACTTGTAATATTCTTTAAAAGAATCAGTACGAATTAAAAAACATATTATTAAAATCATGGACGGTGAACAGTGTTCTGTATTTATATATAATAAAATAGCAGTGATTTTTTAACAAGCCTGTCGACTAAGTTACGCGAGAATTAAGTGTTTAGCGACGGAAAAAGAAATTGCTGATTAAAAATAATCATTGAAAATAATCAGTTCTCACTTCCGCGGCATTTCTTCTTAAATTAAAACAGTATTAATTTACCCTGATAAATTAGCGATAAATTGCCACGATAATAAATGAGCCACGGTGCAACACGCTTCATCCGCGTGATCTCATTGTTATGCGAGACTATCGTTTTGACATTGCCTATGTTTAGCAGACGCAACCAGCGACTTGTGTTTCCTTGCATGGTAAATTAATTGATTAAGGACCGTCGGTCCTATTCTCTGAACTTATATACGGCAATTTAATATCATCGTAACAAAAAAAAATAATAATTACCCGTATTGTTAAACGAAGTCACAAATCGACAGTGAGAATTATTCATTTGATATGGTTTTCCTTTGCCCGCATATATCTTACGTCAATTTTCTTCCTGACAATTTTTTTGATTGTGAGGATGCAAGATTATTAACTTTAGCGCCATAATTAAACGAATTTAATTTCAGACAAATACCAGAAAAATTGCTATGATAATGGTATGATATTCGGAAATTGCAGCCGAAACTGAAGCTGTTATATGACGGGCACGCTGTTGAACTGTTAGACCATATTCCGGAGAAACCAGTTTTCGTAATTCGTATAATAGGTGCCGGGCTCGATTCTTGGGAAACGTCTACGAAAACAGCATCCGATAAACACACGTCTTTACTTAATATAATCGCTGTGCTTCTAAAAGTTACGTGATTTTTTGTATGTCAAGCTGCGAGCGAAATAGCGCCATAAATATAGCGCTGGCTTATTGCAACCTCGTAGCGGGCCTAGACATTTTTGCGGAACTGCTTAAAAGCGGTAGAGAAGTGTCGAATAAAAAAACAGAAGAGAAAACAGAACAGACAAATATTGATTACGAAAACACAATTATTAATGAAAAACGAGCTATCGCATTTCACCTATGACACACTTATTAATTGAATTTCAATTCGAATTTTAAACTTTACTTTAAATATATAGCATTATTATGTTTATAAATATATAATATATATAAATTATATATGAATATATATTATAATATTTGTTTGCAATAAAATATTAAATGATTGCATTTGCTGTTGCAATAAGGAATGTTCAAATATCATTTACTGTAACGTTACGACGGGTGTAACGCGGTCTAATTACATCGGTCGAAATTCAATTTGAGGATTACGCGTCGCTGTCGACGGCGGATTGCGTTTTGACATACGAAACTCGCGAGAAACCAAAACACACCGGCGCAGCGAGGATCAGCGTTATAAATATTTATGGACTCTACAGCCGCGGTTTAAATGAATACAGGCGAGAGGCGATACGCGTCGCGCCGTCACTTAAATGGCACGCCGAGACGTCAAACGCATGCACGTGACAAACGGCTGCCGTAAATTGCAACTCGGTCTTGAAAAAGGCGCGAGTCGCAGTAGAAAACAAGAGTAAAAACTCACGCCGGTACAACGTTATTTCTCGCACGGTTTATTTGAAGATCGATTGATGACGTCCCGTTGTGTTTCAGCGTGGAGCGGGAGGCGTCGAAGAACATCGAAGAGAACGAGCGAGAGTGCTTCAAAGATGCGATTGTTTCGAGCCGGAGCCTCAACAAAGGTTTCGTCGAGCCGACGAATATTAGAAATGCCATCCGAGAGGTACCAATAATTATCGGCGTTATCTCATCATCACGAATAATTATTTCTTCTTACTTTAGGGCGGTAGCATGTTTTTCATGCGGAAAATGCTCTCCGAAGGCTGTGTCCTTCTAATTGATGCAAAAATGCAGTAAATTACGTTTAGTAACACATTTTTTCGCATTTTGATGAATAATTTTATTTTTAAAAATGATAAGATCTCTTTTGAGAGGAATTTATCAAAAATTTTTAGAGAGAAATTATAGTGAAAAGATATTCAGATAAAAAAAATTCGATTGGAAGAGAAAGTGTTCTTGTTTGCTCGCGTTTCGCGGAGCTTAAGAGGATCGTAGAAAAGTAGCGAGCCAATGCGAAATGTTCATTTCGCGGAAGCTGTGTATGTACGTCGCTTCTGAACCTTCGCAGATCGCTGCTTGCATCGTCGCTGCGTCTTTCCACATAGCGGTGGGCTTCACCATGGCGTATTCAGCGACTCTCATTCCTCATCTGGAGAAGGAAGACGCGAAGTTGCATGCCACGAAGGAGCAAACTTCCTGGATAGGTGAGGTAGCACAAATATGTGGCGTATATGCGCGGCAGCCGGCAATAAATACAAAGGCGATAACAGTGAAAGACATCGCATTATTCCGTGAAGGAGATTACGCGCGTAATATCAATTACGAATTACGATAACTACCCTGATCGTCCCCTTCCGTGAATAACATATATTCATTAGTACTCGAAACGATGACGACGCGAAATAATCTATTGTTATGTAAACGTTATCGTATAAATGTATATACATATATCGTAAAATAGAGTATTGTAAATACAGCGTCAGATATCGCGCGATCATTACTGATATCTCGTTGACAGTTAGCTATCTTCCCTATATCGATCAAGTATCGTCACGAGAGTAGACGTATTACGTAAAAGTTGTTGCAATTATCGGAAGAAAACCGTACGTGCACGCCGTGCGTGTCTGTTGCCTGTTGCCATTGTGCGCTCTGATTAAATTCGCGTTACGCAAGATCAATCTATTGCCCATCGGCATTGCAATCTTCTCGCGACAACGGAAGATTGTTTTCTTACTATAGATGAACTTTCAATCTAGAATGCCGATGATCGTAGTCGACAATTTTAATCGAGGTCTCTTATGTTATTCGAATACATTTTATTGAATCGTATGTAAATAATTAAAAATGTACGACTTACGAGACTAGTCGGGGAAAATACAGGTAATTTTCATAAATGGTCGCCTGGGGTGATTTTTATATCTCAGTACCGAAAAAATCAAGTTCATATCACAGTAATTTTTATGTATTTCTTTCGTTTTTTAAATATTTTTTTGGTTTCTTCTTTTTTTAGAAAATGTTGAGTAAATCTATGTGTATACATATTGTCCTCAAATACCAATAAATTATAAAAACAATCAAAAATACACAATATGTAATTAATAACAATGACTTTTAATTGGGGTGTAAAAATCATCCCAGGTAACCATTTATGAAAAAAAATCAGACGCCCATTCTCGGGTTAATTAGTTCTGTATTATTGAAAACCGTGCAATTCGAGGCCACATTCGTATAAAATTGAGCATTTAGTTCCAAGAAATCCTTTAAAAAGCAACATAAACTCTACCCCTGCATCTATATGCATTTCTTTTATTGTGTGACCATGTTATTCCAACTTCATGAAACTCAAGTACCGTGTTATATATACATATATATATATATATATATATATATATATATATATATGTACATATATATTTGGCACTTATCTTATATTCTCTTTACGGTGTAAAAATACGCTGGAGCTAGGGGAGACGGGATATAACGAGAATAGATTGGTAACAATAAGTAAAATAAATAAAATCGATCCTGTTACTTTCAGCCAGTTTGGCCGTGGTGAGCGCGCCGATTGGCGCGTTATTAGGGGGCTTCCTGATGGAGACGTTCGGTCGATTGAGAACCCTGCAGATCGGCGCGATTCCTTCCGTAATCGGTTGGATCCTCATCGCCACGTCGATAAATATACCAATGTTGCTGGTGGGTCGTTTGTTAACCGGATTAGCGACCGCCCTGGCGACATCGCCAGCGATCGTCTACATCACCGAAGTAGCCAGGCCGGAGCTGCGCGGCTCCTTGATCTCGTTCGGGCCGACGCTGGCGTCGTTCGGCATGGTGTTGTGTTATCTGAAGGGTGCTTACTTACCATGGGAACTCGTCGCCTGGCTCAGCCTCATCTACTCGATCGGGCCCATCGTGCTGGTGCAGCTGTTTGTGCCAGAGTCGCCCGTTTGGCTCGTATCGAAGGGCCGCATCGACGACGCCAAGAAGTCTCTGGAATGGTAAATCCAATCTGGTTAATTAAATGGCAACATTTTTACCGTAGACATATATAGGCGGAGCATAAGCTCAGCGGGGGAGACAGATTCGTGGTAAGGGGGACATACCTACCTAGTGAGAAATGACCCATCGAATTGACGTCTATAGACGTCGATTTGATGGGTCATTTCTGGCTGGGTATATTCGGCTATCAAACGAAAACAGAGCGATGCTGGTGCGCACTACTGCACTGTGCACCCAGCATCGCTCCCAAGCAGTGAGCCCAGCGCTAATGTGAGCCGAACGCAGCTGAAAACGACCGAAGGCCTGGATATTCCGACTCTTTCCCGCTAAATCTTACACACCCGGACACCCCTCGCCTATAGTGGCACCTTATCCACGTTATGCTTCGTCTATACATATATGTCTATGATTCTTACAGCTTACAGACCTTAATTAGCAAAACTGACAATTACTAATGATCACTCTCGCTTCTCATTTGAGAAAACCAATAGGATTTACAATAATTGACAACTCTAATGTCGTTCGTAGGCTTTACAAGAACGAGACATCGGAAAGCAAGACATCGGTGGCCGAGGCGCAATTTATCAATATTATGAAGGAGAACGAAATTAAATTGAACGAGCAAAGACGGAGCAAACACAGCAGCGCGTCCAATAAATGGCGGGGATTTCTCAAGCCGACCGGATGGAAACCCATGTCGATACTCTTCCTGCTTTTCACGTTTCAACAGTTCTCCGGAATTTACATTACGCTGTTCTACGCAGTGACTTGGTTTCAAGTAATTAAAAAATACCTGTTTATATATCTAATCTATATATTATATATCTTGCTCTCTCGTATTTTGCAAATTGTTAAAGTAAATATAAGAAGCAAGTAAGAGCCAACGCCGACGGTGAAGCGAAATTATATAACACAATAAGGTACATCTGTTAAAACTACGATTACAAACGTTTCTCTCGGTCTTAGTTTAGACCCTCTTCAGTGTATACAAAATTATGGGATGCAGTACAACGTTTGTAATCGTAGTTTTAAAAGATTTATCTTACTGTATTATATAATTTTGCTTCACCATCAGAGCATTGGTTCTTATTTACCTCTTATATTTACGAGTCTTATTTTTTGTAAATTGTATCGTTTGTAAATTGTATTCCATCGTGATTTAAATACATGTGATATTTAAATTTATTTATTAATGATCGATTTGTATAAACTGGTAATGGATACAGTAAGACTATAATAGGTATCGAATTTTTTACAATTTTCAGGAAGTAGGTGCGGATGTGGATGAATACATAGCGTCAATTTTAGTGGGCCTGACGCGTTTTCTGTGCTCCATGGTGAACACTTGGCTGCTGAGGCGATATAAGAGACGACCGTTGTGCATAATATCGTCCTTCGGGATGGCTGTGTGCATGATCGTCTCCGGTTACTTCACGCTGAACATCAAGAACGGCGATCGCAGCGGGTACTGGGTGGGTTTCGAGGATTATCCCTCGTATGATTTTGTGAGATTTAATTTTTAAAGACTCGCGAGAAAATGTGATGTGATGTTCGCAGGTACCGGTGGCGTGTCTGTTACTTTACGTGTGCACGTCGATGATCGGGATGCTGACTATTCCGTGGACCATGACGGCGGAATTGTTCCCGACCGAAATCCGCGGAATCGCCCATTCCATCAGCTATTCCATGGCGAATCTGCTCATGTTCGCCGCGTTGCAAAGCTACAGAAGCTTGCAAGCTTTTCTGGGAGGTACAATATTCGAAATATTTATATTTTGTATAATTATCATAGGTACCGTGATATATATCTTATCTGTCTCTTTCACTTTCACATTTCAATTACTTTCGTATACCTTTATATTTCTAATTTTGTATGCAATTCTTTTTTATTTTTTTCAAATCTAATTTGAATAATCTTTTTACTCATTATGTAAAATTCAAACGACAAAAATTTATAGAATCTTGTATTTCAAAACAATTTGACAAACTTGATTAAGGAAATTCTTTTGTTTCAAGGTTCATATGCGGTGCAATGGTTCTTCGCTGGCGTTTCTGTAGGAGCAGCTATTTTCGTGTGGCTAATGCTGCCGGAGACGCACGGGAAGAAGCTGTCGGAGATCGAGGAGTACTTTCACAACAATTTTCTGGCCTTGGGAGCGAAAAAGAAGGACAAAAGGCGACGAGCTGCGAGAAGAGCTCAGCAAAACGCGAAATCGCCGGCGACCGAGCCACTCAATCCAAAAACCGTACAGAATGTTTAAGCGCTCTCTCTCTCTCTCTCTCTCTCTCTCTCTCTCTCTCTCTCTTATTTTCTTCTTTTTTTCTTTTATTGCGATCCGCCATCTGCGAATTTTTTTAGACAAATTGCTAATAACTTCGTGCGTTGAACCACACGTTCGAGATATACTTAGCTATGCAAAATGTCATTTTGATACTAATGATATAATTAGTAAAATTTATTCGTACGACTTTAAATTATAATTCGTTCGAATTTATTTGAATCGCATCTGGCGGAAAAACCGACGGGAATATTCGGAAGGGTGCACAACTTTACGAACGGGCTGATAAATGAAATGCGAAGAAATGAAGTGCGAAGTTAAATCTCAGCTACGAATATAACGTCGCGTCTCGTTGCTTTCATTTATTATCACTTATTGTTGAATAATTCAAAATTGATCTAAACACTCACGCGCAACACGTATTGCCATTATCGTAGATGTGGACGATAAAAGGCGAGCGTAAAATATTTCTCCGATGTTCCGCTTCTCGCTGGATTAGAGCTGATAAAACATGTCGAGATATATTATTAATGTAACGTTATTACGTAATGAGAGAGAAAGAGAGGAAGATAATAATTTAAAAAAAAACGCAAGATTTGCGTTTCACAAAGAATCGCGCTCCGCGCGAGAACGTCCAAGCATAGTGCCTCCAATTTTTCTTTCAAGAATTTCGCGTGAGGATTATCGTTACAGTATTATGATGCCGATCTGATGTCGCAGGTTATAATGAGAAACAATCACACATTCATTTTTACAATTCACAGTTACATTAAGGTCGAATACGAACCGATATACATTAATCATGAGTTTCATTAGCCTTTCTAGAATCACAGTAGAGTGTAATCATAAAGTAACACAATATTGAGCGCATTCTCAGATTTCCTGTTTATCACGATACTATATGTAATCTAGAAGCTATCGGCGTGATAACGATCGTTTATATAATCATAAGTATAGAATCATCATACATTTTCCACAAATTGTCTTGCAACTGCTATATAATCAAAACAGATAAGAAAAGTCTATAAGTTTCATTACGTATATTACCAACAATCATATATTTGTTAATTTTAAATTATAGCAACGATTTTTATTAATAGCAATGTTTCAATTGGCAATTACATCTATGATTTAAAAAGATATTTTACACTTCTAGCTCTCATTATGTGTTAAGAAAAAGTCAACATACTTTATAATTTACTTCATTTACGTTTCCGCGCGCGCGTTTGTGTGCTTACTTCTTCATTTTTATCAAACTTACTTGAAATTGAGGACGAGCGTGGCCTAGTAGACAGCGCACTGGTCTCTTGAGCCAAAGGTCCCGGGTTCGATTCCCGGTAGAGCTAGAAAAATTTATTCGCTCGTTCTTGCCACGAGAACTTCTCTAAAAAAAAATAAAAAAAAATAGCCGCTCGGAATCGGCGTTAAACTGTAGATCCCCCTTTCTCGATTATGAAGTAATTTTAAGATTGTAATACCATGAAACTATTTTCTTTTGTTAAAAATATTAAAATCGGGAAAAACAGTAAGGGTGCGGTCCCATATGGACTGATATTTTCCGCGTAACGCGTATCGCGTAACCAATCTGAGACATTCCGCATTTTCTGTTACGCGGAATTGAATGTCCTTGGTTCACATGAGCCATTTTTTTCCGCGTAAGGCGTATCGCGTAACCAATCATATCGTTCATTCTTTTAGAATGTTCCAACAGAAATGTCAAACGTCGTAATTTATTGGTTACGCGATACGCGTTACGCGGAAAAAATGGCCCATGTGAACTATATAAGGACATTCCATTCCGCGTATATAACAGAAAACGTGGAATGTCTCTGATTGGTTACACGATACGCGTTACGCGGAAAATATCAGTCCATGTAACCGCACCCTAACGGTGTTATATAAAAGAGCTGATCGTACAACGAAGCTGGGAAGAAACAAAAGTAAAAGATGTATGCTGTCATAATATAAAGGATAACTCCATAGATGATGATGGTTCCAACCATCTTCTTGTGTCTCTGCTCCGTAGTCTGGCCATACTGTTGGATGTCTTTGATTTGTGCATCTAGACTCTCCAAAATTTCAATGGTCGTCTTCTTTTTGAAATCCGTAGTAAAAAAATAATTCGATTTCAATTTACGAAGCAACATATCGCGTATCGTTCGCGCATCCGTAACATAATTCCTTCGGTGACGCGTCTAAATTAGAACAAAGTTCGTCATTGAGTGTTAATTTGGGTCTTTCACAATATCCTGCGGAATAAATTTATCAGCCGCTTTTGTTCAGATTATTATCGCAGAATCGATCGCGATAAGGGTTCCCCGCTTTTTTTTCATCTGTCGTTCGATTTCGCCGTAGTTTTACTTCAACGGGGCTTCGAGAAATGATGTGAAACAATTTACAAACATTAACATGGACGATTTTCAAATCGTCTAGCTATAAGTAGCAAATTGAATATTTACGTAACACATGTACAGCGGGGTAAATTATGCACCGCTGAACCTTTATTTATTTTTTTCTGTGAAAAATCTGGAGTTTCGCGAACTCGCTGCGATCGAGTGGATTTATTAAGCGGATAATCCGCGTTCGCGTGTGGCGCCGTTTACTTAGGACAGATAAGATCATTGTTTAGCGTCATTAAGAACCATTTAGACGGAGCGAGACATTGTTCGAAAACCACTCGCAATGATGATCGCAAGACGTTGCAGAATTCAAAACATTCATATTCCATTCACTATATCGCGCAGATGAATTTCAACAAAAAACAGCGACATGGATATATTCACGTTTGTCACTCACGTTTCAACAATCAGATATGTAATTAAAAAATAAATACATTGTAATTTAATTAAATTTTAATCGAATAATTCAATAAATTATTACATGGATCTGGCTTTACACAATTTTGCAAGATCGTTCCGTCTAAAAAATAGACTTTGAAGGAGAAAATCGTCGAGTAAACCCGATGAACGCCACTCGTCGATATACCGGAAGGACCGGCGAGCCGAAATTTTTATTTTTATACATTAAAATACGATATGCCATACACGAATGTATAATAGCTAAAACAAAAGACGAACCTCCCACGATTTTCGGCTCGCGTTTGGCGACTTGGTACAGTTCACCGGTGCTTTGCAGGACAAATTTCATCTCCGACCGATGACCGGTTTCATCGCGATTATATAGACGATATTCATAGTCCGATCTTCTCTGCGAGTCTATGAATAACGTTCCATGTTTGGCCACCGTTCAACCGATCGTTAAATTCCGGTAGGAAGAAACGAAGGAATCGATGAAGCCAAGCTCGATGCAACCGGCCGTCAACGAACTTACTTTTATCACATGTGATACTGTTTTCTCACTTCTTGTTTTTCTTATTTCCCGCGAAATGAACGAGTTTTAATTAATACCCAATTTATCCATAGCGAAATACTTTCTGGTATTCGTTTACGACTCGAAAGATCTTTCTGTGAATTTACCTATATATCTTTTCATAGCGAAAAATTCTTATTCAAAGATCGTGTTGTACGAATTTCCGAAGTGTTGGCGAGATGTGCTATCAATGTCGCAAAAACGCGTGAATTTGGAAACAAAGAAATTTTCTCTTCGTTCTGCCGCTCTTCTTCGTGCATACGTGATGATATTTAGGTCGATGTACATACATCGTATCGTTATATGAGCTTCTACTACAATATACACGATGCCATTGTTTATATTGAACAGTTTAATAAAGCGTTTGTAATACAAAGCACTTGGCCTAATTTGATTACGACCTCACAAAGGATGAAATCGGTTAATAAATATCGCACTTGCGCTAATTCTTCATAATAAAGTTTCGATAAAAAAATGCGGGATTGATTAAAAAGACCGGGTTGGGACTAAACGTTTATTTTCTCAGGAGACTTTTGCGACATCCTGGTGGGTCTCGAGTGAAACGAGCGAGCGAACAATGACAGAAATTGCTATTGCAATTGCCAAACTCAGCTACATATTTAATGCGATCTTCGTACTGAAGAAAGAAGGAAAGACGACAACTCGCGAACGAAAATGCGGGGAGCAGTAATGGCCGGCGTCTCGTAGCAATGCTTTATTATGTCAAGTTGGCAATTACAATAACAATTATACAGTGTAATATCGTCGCGACGGTGGCTTATTATTCAGATTTATCGGCGTGAAAAAATCTCGATAGAGTTTCTCCTCTTCGCGTTTTATTCATTATTTTATTCCTTTTCTCGGGCATCTCGTCTCTGCGTCGAGGCTGGCGTCGAGCCGGATCCGCAGACTTGAGCCGCGGTTCGTTCGCGCTCGTTTGCTTCAAACCCGGCTTACGTTCCTCGATATCACGCGCGTATTATTTTCTACGGGAGGGAAATGAGCGCGAGAAGCGATACGACGATGGAGAACAACGTTGATCTCGAGAATCCGCTATATGATCATCGCACTCTTTTTTTTTTAATATGTCATATGAACTTAATCGACCGTGTAAAATTTTCATGGCAACGAAAAATAATTAGCACAATATACGCTGTTTATTTCATAAATAATCACTACTTCCACGTACTTGCTCAGGAATCAAGCTCTTCAAATTGAGCTTTCTCCGCCACGCTACGCCGTCGAAGAATTTCAGGTCTAAGGTATCATATTACAATGACTTCTCGAATTTCAGAAACAAGCGTCGCATAGCGAATCGCACGAGTCGCGCCGTTGGTCGACCATCGCGCACGCACATGGGATTGTTTTTTCGATAGTTAAATCGCGGAGGATAATCAACGCGCCGATCGAAGCGAACGAACGAAACCGCACGATTTGTCGGATGCAAAAGAAAAAAAAGAAGAGACGCGGTAGCGGTGCAGGTAGAGCAGGGGGCGGGGGGCAAGGGGGGGGGCGACACGACAGAAACGCTTAACGACGAAATTTATTATGCGCGAGCGGGACAGTTAACAGCGGATGTTAACAAACATTAAAATGATAACACAAGAGGCTTACATCCTACGGCTCTCCGTGGGCGACCGAACGATCCGGCTTGCGTTCGCGCGAGAAGAAAAGAAGGGGCGCTGCTCGCCGAGGATCGTTCGTGACGCTCACCGCCCAAATCCTCATGTATATCATACACGCATCGAGTTACAGTTACAACGCAAGTCGAGTATCGGTATAATATTAATAATAATAATAATATAATAACGCTCGTAAAACTTAACAGAACAAGCAAATCGATAAACACGATCACCACGCAGAGTCTGGCTGTGAGAGAGCCTCGTTATCCTCAGCACGACCAACGCTGCTGGCAGTGACGACGAGCTACCTAATCCGTATATCAATTATTATATTTTACGTATAATATAATTACACGTTCTACGCATTATATATCGCATAATATGTATATATATACACACACAACCGGTACACGTCACACAGGCCATGCCCTAAAATTGGCGTGAAGTTAAATGGATCGCCGGGCGAAGTCTTTCGACATCGAAAACTCGAGTTCAGCGCAAGAAGGTAACATTCGCAGGATGCATATCAAGTATATACACGTCGCATGCATGCATGCATGCACATATATATATATATATATATATATATATATATATATGTGTGTGTATGTAAGTATGTATGTATGTATGTATATTTAAGATGATCTTGCGAATCTCAACGATTTGCCCGATTCTTGCGGTGAACCCTTTAATTTCATACACTTAATTTTGCAGAGGGCCCGTTACTCAACGGCGTATTTAGATCTTCAGCGGATTTAAAGGCGCAGAATTATTAAATCTCTCAATCGGAACGCCGCGCGGTATATCGATCACTTAAATGCGCAACGAGGATCTGTCTCGTCTCTTCCTACGAGAGCTATCGAAAAACCATTATTAAACCATTATTTCTCGACAATAATTTGACAATTCAGCATTTGGACAAAGTATCGCACAAGCGCAGAGTAATACACGCGTGTGGAATAAATATCTATTCGTGAAATGTACTTTCAAGGTTCTATTCGGAGCGCAGAATGGAAAAAATATCGAGTCTAGAATTTTTCTATGCTACGAGAATAATCGATAAGATCTTTTTCATCTTCTTTTTTTTTTTTTATCGCGAAGTAGGGTTCATTTTATACGACGTCGGCAACAGTCGAAGACCTCGTGCGTATCTTTCTCCTCTATAATCTCGACTGTGCTACCCGCGAAATTGTTCCTAGGTGAATGCTGAAAGACTATTCAATCAAATCCCGTCGCGTCGACGCCGAAGGCACCAAGTAAAAGAAATAGTCTGGTCTCGTGTTTTCCCTTTCAAATTTACTCTTCATTCTATTCGTTTCAGGTATTTTGCATTTTCTTTGGCACTATTTGGCCGTATTGTATTCGTAGACGTAAATTACCACCGCGTCGTCACGCTGAATTATCGAGGTATTATCAAACATTTGCATTTTATCGTGACTCCACGTTTCTCTACCTGTTTAAGTCCGGTATATTTATTTTTACGCCCGTTTAAAAAAAAATTTTTTTTCTGATATTTCGTAATATTTTAATGATCCGCCTTCACAATAAAATTATATTTATTATCCTTATATCGTATCTCGACTAAATATATATAGTAAGAAAAGGACAAAAGGGGTGATCTACATTGTAAAATATATAACATATAATTTTTTTCTTATACAGTAAACAGAAACGACAATGGCACAAAGTGTTACTAAACTCGTTAAGTTAGCGTTTGATTTAGTGTTCATTTAATTATTGGCAACGTGATGAATAGTTTAAGTGTTAACGTTAATCTCGAGCAGATCAATTTACTAACCACTGCTACTTTATTTATGCTTGCTTCTTAAACACGCGCTAATCTCTCAGCCACGCAAATCTCTCATTCTCTCACATTAAAATCGCGCTTTTCTCTTTCTCTCCCTCTCTCACACATATGCTTTTTAATATGTATGTATTATTTCTGTGTCTATGCATGGTTCGTCAAAAAGACTCGACTATTCCGTTTGTGTCTTTTACGTCATTGTGCGTCCTTGGGAATCTGACTAGCACGTAGATTTCAGAATAAATTATACACTTTCCACTTTTCCTTTATCACGTATCGTTGCTGTGAGGTGCGTCACGACATATCGCCGGACGTGCGATTACGTGTCAACGCTAGACGTAGATTCGGTACTAAATGTAAATAAGCATATATATTTAACGTCTGCTGATTAATCCGCATGATTAGTGTTCGATCGTGCACTATAAGAAATATTGAACTCATTGTCCACAGACAGTAATGTTGCATCGTGTTCCCCTCAGTTTACCATTTGTCTCGCTAAATTTTCTCATGACGATGGATGGTTTGAAAAACCGGGAGGAAAAACATGTTTCAATTCCGTTGCTTGCAAAAATGGAAATAAAAGCTTGGCCATGCCTGTATCAACAGAAATACTGTACTTCCTGAATACTGTAGCTCCACACCATAAAACACAGCTCGCATAGATCATCATCGTATGTACAGTATCGTGGTAAGAAAAATAAAAAAGCGATTAGCAAATTTGAACGAATCGAGAAGCCGTTCACTTCGCAAACAAAAATGTATTATAAATAAATTTCCACGGAGTAAACCTCGAGTGAGCGTATTATGAAACGATATTTTTTGAGGACGTATCTGCTAACCGAAGTTATTGCGTGACACGCTCACTTAAATGTACTTATACAATAAATCGTACAATTCAGCTGTTTCATACTCATAAAAAACGAAAGAAATCGGTGAACCGCGTGTTACGAATTCTTTTTGCACAAACTTTACTTTCTTAATAAGAATTAACCAACATGTATAAGACGCCCTTAATCTTCTATAAACAAATTCGATAAACGTAACATCAGAAACGATTATCGTTACGCTGATTCCGCACACATCACCGTCTCAGACAGCGATTCGCACGCCGTCGCGAAGTGACGCACACACACATACATACACACATATACACACATCAGTCTCTATCGTATCAAAACTTCCGAGTCATATTGTTAAAACCGTCGTTACGTCGACCATCATGACGGATCGGACTTACTGAGAAAGCTAACAAGCATTCGCTCATGCCGCGCGCTGAAACGGGCGAATCTCTTAAGTATCGCGACCCTGAGAGTCGTGGTATTGGATGTTAGTTAATTCTTGCTGTTGCTACGTGGACTCGCGGGTTGACTATTCGCCTGTTGCTGTGCGCGCTGTATGTAGATGTTCAGCAGTTTAAGCTTACTGGAATACAGGCAGCTCAGATGCGGCTTCAGAACCTCCTCGCCAACAGCAACGTGGATCGCCACCATGCAGAAGACCGCGCTCTTGCGAACCGCACTCTCAACGTCGTCGTAAGCCTACAAAGAAAAATGCAATACAATCAGTATATAGTACAAAAAATTTATATAACGCGAAGTACAAGTTTTGCAGAAGTTTACTCACCTTAATAAGGCCAGGCATAACCTTGGCAAGGTGAGGTTCGATAGCTTCGCGACCCCAATGCTCCACCACCTTGTGCAACATTTTTATCGCGCCCATATTCAATGGATACGATTCCGTAGCGATTATAGTGGAGACCAAATGAATAATTTGTTCCGGCTTTAAGACCATCGCCATCGTCGCCGCGCACTTCTCCGCGTTCCAATGGACCTATTATGAACGGCGCCATAAATATATAACTCTGCTAATTGTTGTTAATTAAAAAATTAAACGGAATCAATACTCACTGGAGATCTACCGCCGCTACCGCTGGAAGAATCGACCTTTTGATCGTCCGATTTGTAGGCATAGATAACTTTCAGTACTAATAACTCATTGTAAGAGGAAAAGCTTTCTATCAGATCGGAACATTTAAGCATATCGATTAACGTTTGCAGCACTTCTACTTGTACCACTTTGCCATCATTGGATAAGCTGTCTAACAAAACTTTGAGCACTTTTCTGAAATATTAGAAAATTGTTAAATTATCAAGATTAAATCGCCATGTAAGATACGCCAGAGTTCCATCGTGACATACTTGAAATTTCGTTTAATATATGAGGAATCGCCTTCGCGAACATATAATTGAAATTCTTGCAACGATGACACTTTCTCCGCAGTTTGCGCCTCTTTTGATTGCAGAGTTTTAACCATATTGTCTACGATTTCTGGTACGATGTCTGGTCTGTTTGTCGAATCTGGTGATGATCCTGAATACAAAATAACATTAGATATTTCGGTTTTATTATGTGCAGATCTTTCTGCACATAACAATTAAAAAAATTAAGCACATACCGTGCGTTTTGTAACCATTATTCTCTTGAGGTAGAATCAAGTCACCGGCAATTGTGTCGGATCCGTTCACCGTTATGTTACTAACAGATCGTCCTCGTTGCGTCGGTGAAGAAACGGACGAAGATCGACCCTAAAAACAATAATTAGGATGACCTCAGATCTTTGTGGTTTGTTTTTGTTTTGTCATGCTATTTATCTTATTAAGCTTACAGAATTGGATAACGTAAGACCTTCCATTCTCTCTTCTACATCCGCCATATTGCTGATACCGCTGTCTTTGCTGGTAGTGGCTCTTTCCAAACGTTCAAAGCCGTAATTTTGGATTTCGGCAGTCGTGCGCCGCAGAGACCTAGAAGGAGAACTTCAAAAGATTAAGATGTTTCGGAATTATAAATTATCTAGACTTAGTATTGCAAATTTAACATGTCAAAACGTTGTCCAGCACGTACTTGTATACTTCTTCCAAATTCTCGTCCCCTCCATCGATTTCAGTCTTCGCGTCTGTTTTAACGTCGTTTTTCGCTTTTGTTCGAGCGGGCGAGTTCTGCGCTCTGGGCGGTGGTGTACCGGGTGATGCCGGATTACTAGAAGCGGACGATTTCCTCAGGTGATTCTGCACCAGAGGCCAGGCTGTTTCCTAAAGGAAGAAAAACAATGATTCAGCACGAAAATGAGAGAAGAAACGCTGATGAGTAAACCAATGCTAAGTTTATTCCACGCACTTGATAGTATTTTGGTAACTCGGAAAGTATCATAGTAACTTGAGGCGGATTGAGATTGTAAAGTGATATCACAGCGTTCTGCGCGTGCTTCCTCACGTCGTGGCTTTTACCGTCATTCGACCAGTCGAGCAGCCGTGCAAGTGCTGTCGCTGCAGAACTGCCCAGCGCGGACGGTTCTGCCGTTTCAGCGATCTGCGTGATAAAAGTCAATGCTGCTACTTTCACGCGAGAATTTGGTGTTTGTGTTGGATCTGTCAGATACCTCATCACAGCCGGTAGAAGCTGTTGGCCCGGGAAACAGTCTCTGGACAAATCATTACATATACATATATGTGGAAAATTCAATAGTCGCAATAAATATATCGATGATACAGACGATACAGTATTACGCGCATAAAACTCATATAAATCCTCACCTCACAACGTCAAGCGTTTTGTGAATTTTTGTTTGTATAGATCCCAATAGGTCGGTACCCAATTTATTAAGAAGCCTCGCGCACAAAACGTATAGCCAGTCGCCAAGACCTTCGTTGTGAGTAATAATTAGTTCATTCAACGTGTCCAAAAACAAACTGAACACCTTGGTATGAGAATCCATGAACATTTTTGTAAAAATATCCGTCACTCTACGCAAATCTGTTGGTGTCAAAGTATTTCCGCTGCTCAAATAATGTTGTAAACCCACTAAGCCTTCCTTTCTGTCTCCCCAATGTTTGTGAGCACAGTTTTCAATAATCTCTTTGATGTCCTGTAAAATGAAAAAAAATTGTTGCTTGTTTCTTTAAACATTTTAACGTTAATACATAATTGTATTCTAAAAAATTGATGTAAAAAATAAGTAACATAAAAAGAAAAATGTTCACAAAATAAGTCCTTTCCTTTTTTAATATCAACATATCGATTGCTGCACTAATTGATTTAAAGATAATTATTAAGTCAGTTTTACTTGAATGTGCAGAAATGAAAATAAAAAAATTAAACAAACCTTCGGGATAGACTGATCCCATAGATCACGATATAGTCTCGGTTGAGAGCCACTCCATGAGAACGACTAATGGGTAGATGGGCGATGGAGAGATGTGGAGAACAGAACGGCGTGTCGCGTTAGTCCAAACCAAACAAATACGCCGCAACAAAACCAAAAGTAAAAACCAGACATGCATTAGCTACATTATCATACAGTGCTAAAAGCTTTTATGCATTGTAGAAGTATTCTCGTTTTCTTCATTTAAGAAAAACCTGATTCACGTAAATAGTAAAATAAATGTATTTTATATCTTGACAAAAATTCTCTATTAAATTGTAAAACAGGAATATTCATTTGTAAAATATGCATATTAATTTTTGCATGCTGTTAAAATTGAAATAAAATTAAGTTGTAAAAGTGTAAAAGTAAAAATTATAATAAAATCTATTGTGTATAAGCGTTAACCAATCAATTATAAAAAGCGGTGGATCTATTATCTTATCAAAACGTGTGTAAATATTAATGTGCAATATTAATGTAGCATGACATATATGAGATAATGTGTGAAAATGTTCGTCAATTTCTTCTTCGTAAACGCGTGTGTGCTAGCTTACAAAAAAAATTAATTTAACAATAAACATATGTAACTTCGATTCTATAATGTGATATATGTCCATTTTTTGATCGAAGTAACAAAAATCAAATACTGAAGCCAACGAGAGTGCGTCACTTTCTTATTTTTTTTTATTTGCTAATAAAAACTTGCACTTACATCACTAGCTCGTCTAAAACCGTCCATGCTTCTTTCCGAGCATATGCTGCTGTTTTCGCTGTCGTCACTGTGATCTCCTTTGTTGCCCGGTATTCTGGTGTAGTTATCGATACTATCGAAAGTCAGAGCGTCCGCTAAAGCGGACTCCGCTTCGCGCGACTTCTGCAGCATCTTCTGCGCCATAACTGGCGGCCTAGTGCTGTCTGTCGGCGACATGTGTAGGTTCCTCCCTCTATCAATTTAAATAATTCGTATTATAATTACATGAATTCACAGTATTTGCGATAAACGAAATTATTGTACTTACCTCAGTTTGCTCGCGAAACTCCTGTCCATTCCGAATCTCTGTGGACTGGGCTCGCGACTATTACTTGTGCTGCTAATGGCGTGTCCGGATAATCGCCTTGGTCTGCCTATCAGTGATTCGCCTTCGCGATTATACGTGGCGTAACTTAATCTGGACGACGGGGAACCCGATCTACTACTAGCTGTTGTAAAAAAAAAGAATTTGTTAAAGATTCACCGTTGCACGTCTCTCTTTTTTTCTTTCACAGAAAATTACAAAACGTACGTTGAGATTGTGAAACTCCCGACACTCTTGTCCTCGTCCTTGCTATTCTTTCTGGGCTAGCAACCGCATTGGGATCCGGAGATTTACTAGGACGAGCTGATTCAATATAAAATACAGTATTCATTACATATACATCGATAAAGAGTTATTCAGTGCTCAATTTTGTCTTTTGATTTCATGGTGAATTTAATAAGATATTACTTACGAAGTGCTGCTGCTGCTTTCTGTCTGCTCATATTCGCGTACATCAATCTCGCTTTCGCTCTCTGAGCAGCTTGCAAATCAATCGCGCTGGTAGATCTAACTCCTGGCGTACCTCGATCTGCAGAAGTACGAGACAAATTAATTCTGCGGAGTATCAGCTTTACGTTTACATCAACTTCTACTTTACAACTTCTGTGCAAAAAAAAAAAAAAAAAAAAAAAAAAACCCAGAAAAAAAAACAGAAAATCAACGATAACAGTTCCGTTTGTGCATCTTTCTTTGCAATGTGACGTAACGACGTGTACAAAGTGCGATCTATTTCTGAAGAAAATGACGATAGAACAATTACAGTGACTGTCTGTTGGTCTTTGTAGTATCGGGATACCAGATTGACGATAAGACCGAGGCAAGGACGGAGTACGTCTGAGCGGACCGTGCGGTTGACCCGTGGTCTGATGCAAATTTTCCGTACTACCTTCATATGTTTAATGTAAAGAAGAGAAGTCGCAAAGCAGCATGAAAACAGAGTGACAAGTCCTTTATATTAGGATCGCAGCACGAGTAACATTAATATATTCAATCGCAACGTAATCCGTTTTAATGGAGCGTTTTATCGAGGTAATAAACAAGCGGAAGTCCTTACCTGCCGCGCTCATCACAGGTCTAGCTGTACGTGGACTAACGCTCGACGATCTCGCATTAGCTACGACATTTAAGCTGTTACTACTGCCACTATTGCTGAGAGACATCAAGGAGCGTTTGTACGACGCATCCAAAGTATTAAGTAGTATTTCAGCTTGCTCTGGAAAGTGATTTCTAAGTGCCCAGTATGAGCTATAAAAAGCGATAAAATTATCAACGTTATTAAATTGATCTCGTCGTAAACGAAGGCAGGCGTTGAAACTTATCCGTCCACAAAGGACTACTTACTTCCTGGCAAAGACTCGCGCTTCCGCGTCGGAATCCGCGATGCCCTTTTTGATAGCGTCCGGCAATATTGTTATGTGCTTCTGCAATATCTGCGTAGGCCAGGTCTGCAGGATTAAAGCCAGATATTCCCAGGATGCTCTGCGAATATCTTTGCTCTTGCTGTTCACGCATGATATAATAATAGGCACATATCGACTGCAGTAGGTATTTTGAAGGATAAACCGAACTGCAACCGCACCGGCTGACGCCACGACCTAGTTACCGTGAAAATGGCAAGTGTAATTAAATTCTTATCTTCTATGGATTACGTAAAAAGTAATGGACACGCGAACGTCGTAAAATTCTACGAGGTATAAGTGTTCGTAGTAAAGATACGTAATTAGACTGAATATAGCGATTTGGACAATAATAGGATCTAAACGCAGCAGAGATCTAGCATTCCGTGAGACTTACCTTGGCACTGTTCTGTATGAGGTTCATTAATGTGAGCAAAACCGCCTCGCCAAAATTGGCGAATTTGTTCTTCAGGCTCTGACTCAGAAAAGCGAGAGTTATACACGCCTCTCGCACTACTTGGGATCTAAGGTCGGTGCAGGCCTGCTCGAATGGTCGCTGTACGTTCTTTAGGCACTCGTGGAAGTTTTCATAGTTAGTACCACCAGCGAGTATAATGGCTCTTAACTTTCTCATCTAAGGGGAAAAAAATTAAAAAGAAATAGAAAGACAATGTATAAAGAATTGTCAGGCTACGAGAAGAAAATCTCGTTTTCTCGCAATACATACGCTATCCATCCTCTGTTTCCAGTCCTTTTTATCGTCACCCACAGTATCCCTGATGACCTTCATCTGTTCTTCAAGATCCTTCGCCGAGAACAGATTGACGGTAGGCACGTCCTCGAACGAAGTAATAAAGCATTCTTCGTCGACGGCTCCGGCTTGCGCTGGACAGGTAATGATAGTTTTCTTTATATTCACTTCAATGCGGATATGTACATGTGCGCTAAAGAATAACAATTGTTCATAAAAACTATACTCTTCATGCTTTACACTTTCAGAAACTATCAGTGAATATGATACTAATTCTAAAAGTTACACAGATTGCTGTGAACAGTGCTCAAGCGATCGCGAAATGCATTACAGATTAACAAAAAATGATAATTGCACGTGATAATAAATAAGCACTTGTGTGTAATTACGTGTAAAGTTATAGAGATGAAAAGCGTATGACTGATCAAGAAGCAATAACGCGCAGGGCATTCATTATCCTAATTGGGGAGAAATTGATATAATTTATTGACACTCCGTGTTGCAGAAATTATTGGCATCTAGGGTTCTAAATTATATCAACAGCGCGATTATCTATGCTATTTTCTCTCGATCGGAAATATCTCCGGATTTTTTTCAAAATCTTTTCTAAAATAGTAATTGCCAATAGTAGAATTTAGATATACCTGTTGTCGATCTTACTGACAGAGCTCTTTTGATGGTTGTTGCCCTTGAGACCGTGTTGGATGAAATACCAGGAGGAGCTGTTTCATGCAAGCGAACAGTTAGCGTATCCTCGTCATCGAAACGTCAACATAACGTTGACCTTTTGCTGGCGAGTTTCTCTGACAATGTTTTGTTAACAAAATGCAGAAGTAAAGCCGCAGTTGCGGTTAAAACTAAGCGTAAGTATAAGGATTACGGCATCCCATGTGCGCCTCGTTTGACGACAGACCGGTGCTTCTGTGACGTCGAGTCAATGCCGAGTCATATATGACATTCATATACATTTCGAATGGAACATAGACACATCTCAGATAAAAATACACGAGAAAATTGCTCACATAAAAAGCTCTGATTTATACGACACAAATTAGCAGTGCTACTATGTTTAACATTGACAGCCAAATATGACACGAATACGTCTACTTTTTATAAATCATAAAAATAACTCGTTCCACGTTTTTACATATATTTACATATATTGCTACTTGTCATTTTCACATCAACAGCTACTAACAAAAAACGATTTTAGAGAAACTTGTTTCACTGTTGTTCTACTCTTGCCATATATATCATGCTTAAAATAAATAAAAAAAATAAATTCAGAATATCAGATAGACGATGTAAGTCGCAATAGTAATTAAGGCCGTCCTCTACCTTCTCGGGTCGAAAAAATATATTTTTTTTTTTCATAAATCACATCTACAACATGTGTAGAAAATGTGTGCCAAAGGATTTTTCGATATTCGAAGTGGTTCACAAGTTACGGCCCTGGAACGGAGCAGGTATACAGAGCGCGCGCCGGGCTGCTCCGAAAGCCAAGCAGATGTTTTCGAATATTGACTGAGACGCCGTGAAGCGTCGGTTAGTTCAGTTTTGCTGTGGCAGTTGCGAAGCGTGTACTGTATTTTCTTTTGTGAGTCGCACGTAGCTGATTTTTTGAAAATAATTTCCAAAATGTTTAAGAAAGGAAGTAGAGACGCCCCGGCTCGTTACGATCGATCTAAAAAGCGAAAATTCGCAGGCAACCGACACACTTTTGAGCAAGACAAGTCGTTTACATCGGCGTCAGCGAAGAAACTTCGTCAAAATAAACATTTAGAAGTGAACGTTGAACAGACTGTTTTGTATTGTATTTTGAATTTTATGAGTGTATTTTCAACCATTTCTTCGGCTGTTATTTGTAAAGAGTGCAAAAGTACAGTGAATTTCCATCAACGTGATATACGAGGATTGGGCTTTAAAATTTCTATGGCGTGCAAGTGTGAGAAAGAAAAAGAAATAAATTTATGCCCAAAAATCGGTCGAGCTTACGAAATAAATCGTCGCTTAGTTTTCGTAATGCGTTTGTTGGGAGTCGGTTATGAAGGCTGTAGAATTTTTGCTCCGAAGCACCTCCATTCTGGGCCAAAAGTGGTTGAAATCGCCACGTTTCTCGCTGCCACAATCTTTAACGAAGGATTCAAATCTATCCTGAAGATCTTGGAAACCATGGGAGTGAAAATCGGCCCACAAGCTAACGGATATGTTCAGCAGCGTGATAGCTCTCGGATCGACCGTTCAGAAAGGCGCACGAGTGACGTTGTGAAGCAGGCCCGAATCGCGAAAAGAGAAGATGGAGCAGCTCTGCGTGACTTCCAAGAAGAAGAGGAAGGCCTATTGTATGGTCCAGGCATAGCAGATTGACGGTGAGATGAAACTTTCAGTATAAATCACATGCGCAAACTTTCAAACGCGTTTTTCTCGAAACACCATTTTTCGAAACGGTGACCACGATATTTCAGAAACTACTGCACAGATCTTGTTGAAATTTATACAGCATCTTTAATATGTTATAAGCCAGCGATTGAACTAGGATTATCGTGATTGCTTCGATAGTTTTTTTTCTACGAGCGAAAAACTTGATAAAAAATGAGTAAAAATAGAATGTAATTTTCAAAAGTGTATAAGAAAGTCAATTTTTGTAATTTACAATTCACTCTAGTTCAATCGCTAGTCTTAAATATGAAGATTAAAACGCCGTTTGGTTTTTTGATTTCAGATAAGCAGAACAGCCGCAATCTTGGTCACCGTCAAGCCCCTCTTTTACTTGATGTCTTCCTGTCGGCCACTATAACTTTTATTTTATTATATATTTTGACTTTAAAAAATTTGTAAAGCTTATTTAAATGTTCATCAAGATTATGCAAAAACAATGAGATTGATTATTTTGATGGTTTGCCCGTAAAAAATTATTGAAAAAGCCGTAAAAAAACAGCCGAGAAGGTAGAGGACGGCCTTAAGTGACATGGTGAGAAGGTGACATGTGAAATACATTTATCGATAATATTTGGATATACCTAAGGCAGAGGATGGTGTTTTAGCGGGCCCAAATTGACCTCTTTTCGGAGGCAAGTTCAGCCTCTTAACGGGAGCCGATTTGATCTGCAATAGACATTATTTTTTTCTCTCAAAATGTTATTTCTATTTATAAACATGCAACGAAGCTGTCTTTCGGATTCCACACTTACCGCTCTATCGGTTTCGTCGCTATCTTTGCCAACTGAAACAAAAGAGAAAGAAAATCGTCACAATCGTGATTCACGCACCCTTTCTCGCTACACAGTTCCAAAAATAAATTAAAAGATTTAGAAATTGCGCAAATTTGAAAAAAAAAACATGTTAAATATTTAAAAGCAAAATAATAATCTAGAGAAAATAACATTTTACTATGCCCTACGATTCAGATTCAATCGATATCGTCTGATTTTGTAATAAAATGACAATGTAGATTTTTTCTCTCAATAAATAAAAATTATCACTGCTATAAAAAACATCTGTGTATATCGTGAATTAATATATTACAACTTTACGTCACAAGATCGTCCCTTCGCGCAGCAGAATCAATTCATATACCTAAATCTGGATACAGCCAAGGCGGCTTGTGGATGTCGCAGTGACATCCTCTCGCCCTTGCACCCGGATGCTTCACTATATTATCCCATTGCAGTATCCACTTGCTGCTCGCGTCCCACAATTTCTTATCGATACTGGGATATTTCTTTAATCCCCGATGCACGCAACGGTGCCCGCACGGTATCAACACGTCGGCGTCGTTCATCGCGATCGATGTGCACGATACTTTAGTCAGCATGGAAAGGATAAATTCTTCCACATGTCGCGGGAGAATTATAACGTTGACATTTCGCCAGCGTCATCGTCATCTTAATAAACCAGTTGCGAGTAAATTTCTTTTCGCCTCTGTCCTCGGTCGCACTATAATTTATTTTTTTTCTTATTTTCTAGATGCTGAAATATCAAAATAATATCGTCGTAACCAAATTATTAATTTGAAAAAAAATTTAATAAATATTTGAAACGCATTTAATAATTTGTGACTTAATTTAAAATAAATTTATTTCTGTCTAATTACGCGTCTTTTAGAGGAGACTTCATACATATCTTTCTTTAACCTTTAACCAGTACAATGAAAGACAAATAATCAATCGTAAAAGGGAAATCTTAGATGTTACGACGATATTTTTCCGAGGATGCGATAAAGAGCCCGTTTATCATGCGCAATTAGCTGAGTTATCTAAACTGTCATGTATCGATATAGCTAGCGCTTAAATTTATCTCTTTCGATTCGTCGAGGAATTCTAATGAATGTCGCTCGAACTCAAGAAAGTGTAAAAGTCTCGAAATATTGTGGGGAAACTCGCGGTACGTGCGAGCGACGTGCGCGCAGTGAAAGTAATCTTCAGTCGTTTTTCTTTTCCCGCGCGAGCCACCTCGCGTCGAATTAATTTCTACGTCTTAATTGGATTCCCGCGAGCGTACCTCATTAATTTGCTGCTCCACGCGAGCCACTCATTAGATCGTCTAATCGCGCGTGTCGGATGCGCGGATTTAACGAGAGAGGGATTAATCGATGCTGGATTTTGTGTTTTACAGATCTATTCGTAATAAAAGACTGACCTGAACGGCTTTACTGCCGTTAAATTTCTAATAGCATTATTTTAATAATCATAATTAGCGTCATTAAATTTAACTAGGTAGATTCTAAATATTTAAGTATTTGCGAAATTGCTGTTTATCGATTACATAAAATGCGAATTTATTTATTCCTTCCCGCTTTCTTCAAAATATTGCAATTTATTCTGCAATCTTGCAATTTTTTGAGGAGAGCATCCAATCGATAAAGATCACGAAACTCGTCGACAATATCAAACGACATCGCTTAATAAACCATCCAGGGAAAAATTATTGGAATTATTGTGACGCAAACTGGTAATTTGTGGCAAACGGCAACTGTAAGCGGCAGTTGGATCACTTTATATATCTCTCCCTGTCGGATTTCAAAATTGCCGGCGCGGCGTAACAGTTCCTAATGTTTGCTCTTGCCTTTCTCGCAGGCATCATATTATCTACCTCTCGAGCATTCTTTGCGGTTGTACGCATGCACGCGCTCTCGCATTAAAAGGCTTCGTAATATCCAGTTGCGTTCACGGTGGTAAAGATTCCATCTTCTCCTGCAAGGCAGGCTCTCCAAGAGTTTGCCGTATTACTCGAGTTTCATTCGTGTCTAAACCGCTAATGAGCTTTAATCTCCGTATTACCACACCTAAAACTTGTTACGTTCGTGACGGTTACATTTCTTAATAAACAGATGATGTTATAATCCAACTCCTAAAAATTGAATGGTTAACAAAGTATAATACCTATACCATTTTAAAAATCACCGACACATTTGTTAAGAGATATCGCTAATCAAAACTCGCCGTGCGAAGGATGGATGCCCGGTTGACTTCTCCACGGAACCACACACACACACACACACGCGCGCGCACACGCGCACACACACGCACACACACACACACACACAGTTCAATGTTCTCCGATAACTACGAATTCGCATGCCTGGCATTACCGACAACGACCGATGATAGTCCAATAACAAAGCGAACTGTTATTACACACGTCGCTAATAATAACACCAGCCGGAATTGAGAATGCGATAGGCAACCGATTCCTCAGCTGTCGGCCGACGCGCGATCGCGACCCATTTATTAATATCTTCGATACCGGCTCCGGTGTTCTCCGGTAACAATACTAACAATGCACGTGCATTCACACGCGCGCGGCGTTACACGTAACGAGATCGGTTAATGGGGAAACCCATTTTCTCACGTTACAGATAGCATCGTCTCGCGAGCCTTTTCCTCTCGAGAGTTCCATCGTTCATTCAGATCTCCGCGGCCTCCGCGCGCCCGACGCCCGCGCCGTTTAGATATTCCGTCGAGTTTGCTGGCTGCCGTGTCGGGAAGTTTTGAAGCTGCAGATGTTTGTACGTTTCGACAATCTGGTCTCGAGACTCTCGAGTAAACATGACGGGAAATGTAATAGACGCGTAGTACGATCTTACGCTTGGAAAACGGAAGGAAACAAGCCCGAAATTATCAATTCTGACGTACATGAAAGAACTGTTATCGAGGGAACGAAAGCTGCAGAGTGAAACGAGTCAAACTGAAACGACGCGATAACGCATCGAGCCCACTTTGCGAGTGAAACGCGCTCCAATTTTACGTGGAGAAACAAACTACGTTTTCGAATAACAAACGCTTAAACAAGAATCACGCCACGCAAAGAGATCTATGTTAGATTACGGGCAACTTTCAGCCTGGCTGAATTTACCGGTCTCCACTCGATTTATCTATCTTGAGAACGGACATTTTTTCGGAACGGAAGAGAAGAAATGTGTGTTTGGCTTCAGTTTGTTCCTCAAATTCCTTAAATTATTCGTGCGGAGACGGTCGTGGTTAAAAAAAAAGAGAGAAGAAAGAAATCATCGTGCTTCCCGGAATCGGTTGCGTCACGCGATCGGCCTCTATTACGCGCAAGCCGATTACCGCACACGCGCGCGGGCATTTATCGCCGACATGGATTAGCATTGCTTAGCGGTAGACTAGAGCGGATATCGCGCATAAAAAGGGACACCGAGACGTGTATTAAATCACGCAAAAACCCAAGTAGACACCGCCGTTAGAAAACGACGCCGGCGAAAGATCGACGAGCGCGGTTCCGTCGCTAATTACGGCGTGACCGATCAAAGATCTTGATTAAGATCCCCGCTTTACTTATCCCGATCCCGAATAAATCGTGACGAGGCCGGTTTTGCGCGCCGATCCGCCTGGGGTTTTCGTTTTACGCCTCGTCATAAGGCGATTTAGCCGAAATAATGTAGAGACGTTTCGGCACTTTGTGCAGTTCCGTCGAATTTCGCGGCGCCGAAATCGCGCAGTTCCAAACTGGTTCCGCATATTTAACAACGGTTATACATTAACGTTTTTTTCCTTCCTTTCAGAAATAAACGGGCGGGCAATACGTCGAAGGAGAATGCAGAATCTCGTTCCTCGCTTTGCGCAATGTCGTTGTAACGCAGAAATTAAACAGCGCTGAAAGATTGCCCGAGTGAGTAAACGCGATCTCGCTTTTACGCTCAAAGTAAATGGAATAATTAATGAAAAATGCCGACGAGGGCGTTCGATTTTGATTTCAAAACGCGTCGTTCCCTTCACGCGTGCGAGGAATCGAGAACGAAGTAATGTTCCCCGAAAGAGAAGCGAGACCGAGAGACACGACGCTCATTGTGTTACATAATTAAGGCTTCTTCTCCACGCCTGCGTAATAAACGTGAATAAGCGTTTTGCATTAACAATCCCCCGTGCAGCAAATGCCCGAGCGAATCTAGTTCATCGCACGGCCAGGAAAGTGCATTAATAATTCCGACTAGCAGCTTCGGCACTCGGCAGTTTCGCACTCGCCGACGAACGCACTTTTGTTGATTCCCCCGACACAACACACAACACACGTACGGTAAACTCCTTATCTTTCTCAAAGCGGGCCCGAAACGTGACACAAATAGAGACGAGGACACGGTGCGGTGCCGCGAGTGTATTCGAGCGGGACAAAAGTTCGACGACGGTATTATTGAAAATTTCGAGGTGTGAGGTAAAAAAAATCGTGTTTCTATAGACATTCGACTTCAATTCTCAGCGGTGTAAGACGAGATTTCGAGTCGAGACTTTATTTCCGAGATTCAACGATCCTTCTTGAGGATCGGAACTTGTTTACGCGATTTCGGACCTCGATCGCGCCGCGAAACAACGAAGATATTTCGACGCTCGCTGTGAAACTGTATATGAGAATGATACCGCCGATACCGCGTGATTCTCTTCGGAATAACATAGCTCTCCCTCGCATCCCCGGTGCTTTTCCTTCAGTACTGTCTAACTGTCTCTCACCGACCTCACCGTAGCCGCAGGCGCGAAACAATCGGACTCGCTTGCGCGAGTCCTATATGCAGCTGCAACTATACGAGGCCGAGCGCCGAGCGCTCGTCGTTTGTTTCACAGAGCCCGGCCGTGCACTGCGCGAACTCCCTCGATCCTCGATGAAGACGACGAACCGATCGTAATGATGGTTAAAACGTCGCACCGTCACGTGATGATAGGTCTCATCGATAGCGTCGACACGACACAACACGACGCGACGCGACACGAAGCGATAACGCACCACGCATACACTTATCGTTAGAAGTTTCGCGCGAAGTAAACACGGCGGCCTCGCTTCGCGAAATGATCGAGCAACAGTCGAGCGGCGTTTATACAGTCACAATGTTGACGGGAGAACACGAAGCGGCGCACAACCACGAGTAAGAATGCAATTATCGATTCCACGTAACGCGAGGAAGAATATCGCGCACTCCTCGTTACGATAATCGCGTTTTTTCGTTCACATTTCACGGGAGAAGATAGACATCACCATCGCGTGTCCTCTTGGCGTCGAGATGATCGCGATCTCACGGCCGAAATCACGAGGACGCGCGACGCGCCACGTTTCTCGCACACGTGTCACCGGGGAAAAAGCGCGAGAGGAAGCGACGCGACTCGACAATACATCGCGAGGCGAGGGCTGCCCACAACACAACGGCGTGCGCGTCTCTCACGTTGCTAAACGCCGACTCGTTTACTCTCAACCGGGCTGCCGAGAGTAAGCGCTTATGCGCGGAACGCGAGTAAAGCCGCCGTGCCGAAGGAGGGGGTCCCACACGGACCTTCCCCTATCGTTGGTGCCCCGCTGGAAGGGGCCAAAGACCGTAGGGATGAACGAGGAGACGCGGGGCCTGCACGGTCACCGCCACCGATTCCGGAAAATCAATGCCAGCGGCGCTATTGTCAAGTGTGTCATTGGGGGACAACGTGGTACAGTCACGAAAACGCAGTTTTCGCGAGGTCGGATGGTGCGTGGCCTTTGATCATGCGCTAAGTGACGTATGCCGCGCGTGTAGAATTGTTACACAGGGATTGTATTCCAAGTTTCGTCTTTGTATAAATATCCGTCGCGATTGAGTTCGCATTGTTTTAATTTATTTCATTTTATAATAATTGAGTTTCGTATATTTTATCGGAAAGCTCTTTCAAATAAAAAAATTATATATTACATAACAAATATCAATTCTAAGGTACAGAATGCTTAAAAAAACCACCAGCTCCCTAACTAGAATGTTCTCTAGGTGGTTTCCTGAGGCATTTCCATATAGCCGTAAGTTACTTCCATAAAAATGTTAACATTTTTTTTAAGCACTTTGATGTATAAGGAATAATATAAATTATTTCTTTTTTGTTGAAAATCCCTGTGTACTCATACATGTTGAATATGACAGAAAAAAATGAGCGTTACGTCAATTCGAGGTCGTACACTTTACTGCATTAAAATAATAATTAAGGTTCTCGATCGTCGTTGCATTATTCTCCGTGGCAAGAAACTTTTATTACATCCCGAATGCTAATACGGGACGTCTCGCGCGGCGCAATCGCTCGCAAAAGTAACCCAAGCTCGATCGGCAAAAAGATATGAAAGCCGAATTGTCCTGTCAATAATTACAGACTAATTGGCAAACGGGATAATTAACGCCGATCTCGCCGACAAGAGCAAGAAAGTCGAAGATGTCGCAATCGCCCCAGTGATGCACACGCTCGAGGGTGCGTCAAGCTTTCTGCCTTCGCCGCTTTGCATTCACGTGCGAAGGTGCAAACTCTCTCTCTCTCTCTCTCTGCGTCTGGCGTGGCTTTCGTTCGGGCTTTCCATCAGGGAATTAACGTCCACTGTCCAGAGACGAGATCGACCGAGTTTCACCGTCGGAAGCATAAAAGACATCGAGCGATCGAGCTCGGACACTGACTAATCGATTTACTTCGTCGGACCGAAGACCCGAAAATGTTATTTGCCGATCCCCAAGTATGGCTAAGGCTGATCTTGATGATAAATTAAGCAGCTCATAAAATTCAACGATTCCTTAATACACTTCATTATATAGATACTTATATAATTTAACTATAGAATTACGTTAAGTAAGTGGAAAATGTGAGAATAATATATAGGGAAACAGTAAATGTGTGCGCGTAATAAATATATAAAAACATACACATATGTGTGCATTCATATGTTATCTAATACGTACTTCTTTGCCACAGTCTGCTTTCGAAATCGCAATATATTATTTTTTATTTCCTGTCTAAATCTTCAGCCGAGCCCTGCGTATGAAAGAACACCGCCGCGCCGATTTCGAAAGGATCGACAAATTGACCGCGATGGGAACAGGTGGGTGATTGATGCGGTTTGATTCAATTTGCGCGAGTTTTAAGTCCGTCGGTCCGGCGGCGGCAGAAGCGATCGAAAGTGAGAGACGAGGGAAGGGAGGGAAGATTAATGTGGCTCGCAAAATAAGGCTCGGTTATGTCGCCTCGTGATAAACAAGAAAGGACCGGAGAGCGCGCGCCGTGTCGAAATGCCGCCCTCGTAAATCTGTCGTTAAGTCCATACGCGTGTTTCGGATCGAAGACACGTGAGCGTGTGCGAGACATTTCGCAAGATTCGCGCGAAACTTCGGCTGGATCCTTTGACGAATTTACTTTCGATCGACTCCCCTTCTTTCGCGACAATTCCGACGATCCTGAGATCGCAGAAATATCTAAAGATATATCGAAAGTCGTGATTTCAGCCAATCAAATCTCAGAACTCATAATCTCGAGTTAATTTCAAGCGGGCTTTGATTCGTCGCGAATTCCAGGAGCTCGATAGGATCGATGCGAGTCGATCGTGTTTCCACGGGAAGCGAGATGATAAATTATTGCTGGCTGAGTATCGCGCAACCCTTAATTAACGCGCGACGCGATGCATTAAGGCATAATTAAGCACGAGATACAGCTTGCGGCGGCCAGATCAAGCGGATCGACATGCGATTACAATACTCAACTATAATCGACAAAATTACGCCCTTGCGCGACGTATTCCTCGATATAATTCATATTTATCAGCATATCTCGAAAATATATCGTGTACTCGATCATTATTACGCATTAAATTTGAAAAATAAATCCGTCGAGGTTTAAAAAACACAAACTCAAAATACCAAGAAATTGTTTTAAAAATCTAAAAAATATTTTGTAAAATTCTGCGATGTCTCGGTACTCGAAAGAATCTGTCGGACCCCGATTGCGCAGCTTTAGGGTCAAGCGACGCTGAATAGTTCAATCATTTGGCGTGATATAAAATACCGGAAGAGCGTATAAACGGCCTCAATCCATCGTGGCTGCGCCACGATTTCCACGATGCAACAACTAACGTGTCGCGAAATATTTCGCGGTTTCGCAATTTTTCTAGATGCCGTCAGGTGTGCCGGCGAAAAAACTGGGCCAACGCGCGTGCAGTTTCCCTCCCGCAAGTATCATCCTCCTTTCTCTCTCCCTGTCTGTCTCGCAATTATACCTGCATTCGTATGTACGATGGAAGTGGTATCGGTAATTACACTTGACGGTATAATTAAGGTATATGCAGCTGCGTGGGCCGAAAGAGTTGTGTTTTCTGTTCTTTCGCGAAGCTCGCTGTCGATGCCGTGTGCCGTGTCCGCCTCCTTAGAAATTCAGCACGGATATGCGTTACGGAACGGAGTGTTGCGGAAGAACGGGAAAAGAGTCAGAAAATACACGGCTTCCGGCGAACGGTTCTAGCGCGCGTTTCCCGACCGTTCGGGTGTCCTTGGTGAAAGCGAGTTAGTAACTTAATTCGTTGCGCTAATTGGCGTCCGTGTGCGCCTGCGAGTTTGCGATGTTCGAGACGTGAGAGAGAGATGTGATTTGCGATATGAAAATTAATCGTAGAACATCAGGGAACAAACGTCCCCGTTCTTTAGAAAATGGAATAAGATCGTCAAGTCGTTCTCTTTGTACAATAGATACAAAGAAATCCTGAATGAAAAGATAGGGATTATTAGGATATTAAGAGAAACACGACCGTCATGGTATATAAATCAATTTAGAAGAGAACGCCATTTACGGTCCAAGCTAAAACTACTGTGTTCTACTAGCTAGAAGCTAGGCTACTAAGCCTAATAATATTTCTGTATATTTCCAAGTACACATAGGGAAAAATGGCAATTGAAGTTGCGGGATCCGTCGAAAACCATAGTGGCAAGTCGAAGGCCAACTTATGATGAGCAATCGCACGTCGCGGCCACTCGCAAGACAGGGATCATTACGGACACTATTATCGACGCCGAAAATAAGTCGACGCTTGAATTCCGTTTTTTTTTGTGTTTCGCGTCGCAAAACGAATGAGACATATAATTGGCTGCTAAACTAGGTACTCTCCGAACAGTCCGAGCGACCTTCGCCAAGCGAGGAAATAATGATGCCTCGGAAATTCGCAGGAAATTGACAGCATTGATCATACGTGAAAGACGGCGGTTTGAAAAATTATCGCAGGTTGATAAATAAAGACGGATTTGGTGGAGAATTCTCGGTAGACCTTCGTCGATTTCCGTTTTGCTCCTTTTTCCGACTTTTATCTCATAAAAGATACTTAAAGAGATTATCATCAAATTAAGACCCTATCCTTGATCGATGCAATCTTAATACAAACCAATTTATTTGCCTCGTTCGCGAATTAAATCCGCTGCAAATTTTAATATCGTGTGAAAGTGAGTACAAGCGCTTCAAATATGATGAACGCGAAAAGCACAGTTCGAAATCTAGCGTGAAATAATTTACGCGGCTTGTTTTAAAGACGCACCATACTCATGAATAAGAGACTGCTAACTAACAGACTTCATTGCGATAAGGTAAGAACCTCGGGCAAAACAGGGCACATAGTTCCGGGAGGAAGATTAAGAGAAAAGCCACGGTCGATTATAGATTTTCTGAGTGGCGTCACGCGCTATGAGATCATCGGCATCGGAAAATGTGAGCGTTGATTCCCGCGTGCGAGGTACTGCCGTTAGAGAAACGACGCTAAGAAGAATCGCCCACACGGCCTCTGCACCCAGAAGGCAGGCGATAATACCTCCGCCGTTACATAATAGCGCATATACATTGCGCTGATTGCGCATAATCGCACATGAACGCTTATCGTGCGCGATGCCGTATGTCACGGGTTAGACAAACAATTACTGTACCATGCATTATAGAGCAATTTATCCCTTTTTTATTTGAAAGGGAAGAACCATGACACACACACACACAGAGATTCTCCAAGTACTCCGATTCCCGATCGCTTGATTGTCTGACGAACCTCTCATCGTACTTTTAATGACATCTTACCAAGAAAATCGTAATATAAAGACATGAATTGATGTCATTAAAGCCGATTATTAACGCTAATCGTAGGTAAAAATTTAAGCAGAATTAATTCTCTCTTTAATCGACTTTTCTGTGAGAAATTCGGACAGCTCGTTTCGTTGCCTGGGTTACGCAAAGGGTAACGGGGCAACGGTCAAAGAACGCGCGATGAAAGGGCAGCAGCTGGGCATTATTCTGTATTTTCATATCTGATCGTGCGCACACCGGCGCGGGCGGCGCAACGTGGAACCGTGCGCTGCTCTGCGGAGATAAATCTGCGTGCTGGGTTACCCTACCTTTCACTTGCGCACGTGTGCATTGCATCTTGCTGCCCTCGGGGTAAGGTCGCATAATAAAGCGCGAGATTAAAAGCGGGCGCGGGTGGCGCAGGCGGCGATACAAAATTCACGACGCGTAACGGGGTAGTTTCCTATCGCGTGACAAGCCGCGGCCGAACGCCGGAAGCGAATTGTCCTCGCGAGGATTGACACGCTGTAATTAAGATGATCCTTTCGTGAGAACAAGTATTAGATAATAAGTACCTAAATTTTTGATATATGTTAAATATACAGTAATAAGGGACATGTGTACGAAAAATCAAGTGAGGTTATCGACACTTTACAAGAAATAAGTCATTCTAACGGTGCGTTCGCGGAGCGTGCCATTGTCATTCTATCCTTGTTTACATCTAATGAACGAGAAACATAGAATGATGCAAATCGCCACGGCCGAGGTTTTCAACGAATAATACATGTACTTAGCGATCAGATGAATACATTATTCATGTCTTAAAATAATCCCTGAAGTTTCCGGATTTCGTACATACCTTGAAAATAAGGGCTTGCCGAATGTTTTGCTCTGATATATGAGGTTAAATAAGTAGTGGATCCACGCGCATATTGCTTTACTCGTACTGTCATGCCTGACCTAACCTAAATCGAGTCCAACCGCACTACTATTGTGATATTTTTTCAATTAGTAAATAATTAAATACGATTAACGCGTGCGTGTAAAATCATGTTATATTATTATAATTATTGGAATGCTGTGTAATGTTTGTTTTCAATTACCTCATGACGGACTGTTACTTGACTAGCTGGGTCCGCGAAAGGACCACCTTAAAGCTACTGCAGAGTCTAAGAAACGATAATTTAAAATTTAAATCTATAAGATTTAATTTGAATCTAGATCTTCGAGGTTTTGCTCCATTTGAAGATCGATCTTAGCAATTTTTCTATCTATACCTGATGAGGTTTGTAAATATGTATATAAGTATACAAGAAAAAAATTGTCAGTTTGTTTTACAAAATATATATATATTTTTATGATAAACACTTTTTTTTATCATCGCGCGACTTTTATCGATTTTATTTACATTATTTCTATTTTTAGATTTACGAGAGAAACGTTTGACGCGTTTCGGAGAGATCGCGTGGTGTAATCGTGCCTTAACGCGAACTTCTAACACAATCGCGCTGCACGGGGTCACGGGGAAAGAGAGAGCGAAAACGAGACTTATGCAAATTTTTGTTCGCTCGCCGGACGCGCGCAACCTTTCCGCGTCGCATAACTTCGTGGATACCGTCGCGATGACGATTCTAATCGGTGTATTCGCCGCAGAAATTCTACTGCGGTGGGTTAAAAAAAAATTTTTTTCGTCCCGCGGTTCTCATTGGTATTCGACGAACGGGAATCTGGTCGTCAAAACGGCGGACGGGTGTCACGAGAGTGATTACGTCACGATGAAGTATGTGTAAATCATAAAAAAGTAGAAAATTGAATGTACGCAAAAGCGTTAGGCAAACGTCGTTCGCGTTTATGCATGAATGAATAAGACAGACACCGATCGATGTATAACACGTGCGGCCGATCGGAGATTAGTTCTTCAGAATTATTCTAATCGCGAAGGTAAATTGAATTTTCTTCGCGCGGCATAATTTCGATTAAATTATACGTTTTCAAGTTAACATACGAGGCATGTTAGATGTGCGTGGTATTCGATGGAAACGCTAGGATTCTGTAACGCTGCTATAGAGCGCAACTTGTTCAGGAGGCTGAAATATTCATAGATGCGTAATCAGTGTATAGAACGCGCCGCGAGTTGCTCTAATAACGCCTGAGATTGATCCCTTCGGACTTCGCCATGACCGGAAGTTCGAATGTCCATGAAAGGGATGGACGGCGCTTCGCGGAAGATCGTCATTAGCGCTTCACGGCTATTTTGAGTTCTATTAATATCTCTGAAATCAAGCGAAGCGCCGTGGCTTCTCCTCGCCAAGCCCAGGTATGATCTAATCGTGATCGTATATGCGCAGGGTGTAGCAAGGAAAACAGTTGCGCATCTTTGATCTTCGAGAAAGAGAGAAAGAGAGAGAGAGAGAGAGGCGTGAGTTGAAAAAATTTCGTAGAATCTACTTAAAATTCACTGAATAACGAAAGTGTAGAATTCTTAAACACGCCACATCAATATGTGCCATCGATTCTAAATGCTACTTTCACCAAGATGATAAATAGCCTCGCCTTAATTGCCAGTAATTATTTAGTAAACTTTTCTATCGACATTTATGTCGCGACAACAGCGGGATGTTTAATTACTTTGATTCGTAAGAATAATTTATATTAGATGATAAACAATCTTATCGAACAATGAGAACTACCTGGCCTTTCACGGAACTACCGCGAATAACGCGGTTATTAATGATAGAAACTAATAATCGCACGATGCTCGAGAACCAGAAATGTCGCGGGACTCCAATAAACCTTGGAGCAGATGAAGATGATGCAGGCGCGAGAATGATATTTGCGGACTGTTGCAATCGCGCGCATACGCGAAGAAGTCCCTTCTCGAGCAACCGCAACATTTCGTGTTGCGATCGATTACGCAAGCGGAATGCTACGACGGTGGCGATTCTCGCCGGACGAACTTTTGCTCTCGTCGTCGCGTCTCGATTGATAGGAAATAATCTCCGTTGTCGAGACGCGAAGGTGCCAAGTGTACGGTTGCCGGCGCGACACGTAATATTCGCGACCGAAATTCGAACGGTCGACGAGCCGAGACGCGACGTTACAAGGCCGTCCGTTTCGAAGCGGGACAGCCTTAGTTTCGGTATGGATTACAGGCGCGGCACTTGAAACAATATACCGATACGATGTATCGCACGCGGTTCTATCACTCTGTACGCAATATTATGTAATCTTCCCGGCGCGGTGGACAGATAACGCGAATCAGCGACCTCGTTGTATCGTCCGTTCAAGGAAACGAAACTTTACGCGATGGAACGGCGCGAATGACTTTCCTCTCTCACGCGTGACTTCGGAACGTTACTTTGTTGTCATCAACGTCATTAATTCCCTTCGCCGGAAGATAGAGGTAAAAATTTCGATCGAGCTGAGATATCGACGTGTCATTAAATCGAAGTCAGCGACGAGGTACACGGTACCGTGGAAGCGGTGCGGCGTGTATTCTCGTCACATCGAGGAACACGCGGTCTTCGGTAAATATTCATGATATGTGCGTGTAACGCTAACCTGCGAGGAGGGCGAGGCGGGGCGAGCAGACAGGTGGAAGAGTCTTCCTGCATGCGAAGGCAGGATCGCCGCGTGATAAACTCCACGGCTGCGCGATGGCAGCACGATACACGCCTCGTGCGCACGTTGAATAACGATATGCGCCGCGTGGTATACGCGCGCCTTACTTTTTCGTCATCGTCGTCGTCGTCGTCGAACTTAAATTAAGCGATACCCCGCAGCGTCAGAGAATTCAATCAATCTACTCACCATCGGACGACATTGCCAAGGGTAAAAGATCACCGGCGGCCTTCAGTTGATCGAACTTGTCTATTAGCAGAAGCATTCTGTAAGCAGAAGAAACGAGCCGTTTACATAACGTTGCGATCGAGAATTTTATGGTTTCGTTAACGCATCGCGCCGATCAGTTGATATTTAACGAGAAGAAGAAAAAGTTTCTCGAACGACTGAATCACGATTAGAAGATACGCCATGAAATTCTATGCAGACCGAAAGCCGAAAGACAATCGCTTTCTCCGGCCATTTCACTTACTTGGCTTGCGGCACATTGTGCTTTCTTTGCAAATCGATGCGTAATCTCTCGCCTACGTGTCGATAGATGTCCGCCAGCGTGTTCAGAGCAGTTTCCCGAACCTTTTCCGATGGATCAGACAGCAGCTTTACGATACTCGGGATCACCCCCGACAGTGCCATCTCGTCTGCTCCATGTCTGAAAAAAATTCAAACGTTCCATTAAAAAAAAATCCATCATTTTTTATAAATATAATTTATTTCAAGTAAACGTAGAATCTCGCCACTCACTCGTTCAGTGTTGTCGTCAACAGGATTAGAACTTCCTCTCGTAATTTTGCATTCTTGTGATTAAAAGCTGGACGAAGTCTATCCAGAAGATTCTGAGGCGACATGCATCCCTTCTCCATAATTTTCAGGAGCACCAGTTGCGCTTTCTCCCTGGTAGCATCTTTACTGTCACCTGTAACAAATGTGAATTTAATCGTCGATTCGCACACACGTGAAAATTGGGGGCAACGCAGCATTCACGAATATCATCGGTTCGCGCGCGTGATGCGTGACGTTTATTCTCAACGTCGGCTTCGTGGGACAGCTGAAAGCGATCGGCGCGGCGGACCGGTTCTCGACAAATATGGTGTACACATCTGTCATAGACTTCAACCTCATTAGAGGCGTTTAAACGTCACTTCGGTTCGTTCTATTTGAAACTCATTTAGCGATTAACTATATGATTCATCCAATATGCGACGAAATGTTCGCGCAGCTCACTTTCGAGATACAGGAAGAGGGGTATAGCTTTCGATATTAAAATTATCCGCGGTTATCTTTATATCGCGAACAGAGAATATTTGCAAGAGCTAGAATACACACGGGTATATTCTATCGGTGCCAATTATCGGCTACGGCCCGTTCGTGAAATTATCGATCGTCGTAAATAATAATAGAAATTTTTGATATCGTATATCGTGCCGGCCGATTTCTCCTCGAAAATGATTTACGAGACAAACGGGTAGAACAAATACGCCCCGTACTCACCTAGCCTGTCTATCGTCGGCTGGATGATGGTGGAGATGTAAGGCTTGAAGTCGTGACCCATCCGATCCGCGAGATACGTGAGGATCTCTAAACCATTCTGGACAACCTGTAAAAGAAGAACACGTGCGTCGTTTGAATTTATGGTGCATATCGGCCGATTATAGTCGCGGTGGCAATGATTGTCCTCCTTCGGTGGAATCGCGCCGCGCCGTCCGCGTCGCTTTCACGCGTACCGGCCGACGCGGCGCATCAAGGCGATCGAGGTCTACCGGTTAATTTAGCGAGTACAGAAAGTGTTTATACGCGAGATACCATTACGGTATATTAATTAACACTACCAACTACGGCGAAAATGTCGACTTATAATAGAAATTGCCTTGACGCAATCGGCTTTCGCATTCTTCGCGTTTCAGAAACGCAATTATGTCATTCAAAAAGTCGTTTCTAAATATATTTTATTTTGTATTATTGTATTATTATCAACAATCTTTATTTTATATCATTTAATATTTCTTTCGGATGAAGGGCGGCAGTGTGGTCTGATGGTATCCAGACTCGTAATCTGAAGAACCAGATTCGAATCCACTAGACCCATGTAAATATGGAATGTTTTTCCGCGAAAGTTGCGCCCTCCGTACAAGATAGGCTCTTGTGCGGAGCAAACTGGGCTCCGTCTTTCGGAAAGAGACGTTAAGCCGTTGGTCTAAAGGGTTAAGTGAGAAGAGAAGGGTAGTATTGGATGAGAATTGAAGAAAGGGTTGGGAACGTCCCTACAAAACGCCTTGCAACCTTGAGGGGAGTCAATAAACGTATTATCATATTTCTTTCGGATGGAAATTCGAAGAAAAAAAAAGAACTATAGCATAAAACAGAGAAAAGAAGATATTATCAAGAATCGATTATTTCTTCAAGTGAAATACCTGGTAATTCATTTAATGAATAAATATCTTTTCGGATCACCTATGACCTTATATAAACGGAGAGGAGTAGGTCTAACGTCCATTTTTGTCAATGTACGTTAACTTTAATCTTGGTTTAAAGATGAAAAGCAAGTTAAATCGAGATTAAAATTGATCTACGTTGGTAAGAAATGGATATATGAGATCGTAATAACTCATGCCCGCGCAATATTGACATCTCCAGATCGTGTGATGCAACACATATCGATTCAGTCGATCCAGAGGCAGACGAATCCCATACTCTTGAAGATGGAGAATCGCATCGTGTGTTTCCGCTCACTCGTTATTATGCGAGTCTCGCCAGACGCGAGTGCACTCGTGATTACGACCTCAGTAATACACGACACGCGCAAACAGAATGCCGTTTCTGTTAATCAAGAGAATGCACAATTAACCAACCAGCGAATTTCTAATCGAACGCTCGCAGTTTAGTGCCTGCGTTAAACGCGCGCGAAAGGCGACTGCATAGTAATTACGGTAGAAGTTATAATTAAGTAACGCAAACCATTAAATAACGCAACGATAATACTATCTCTTTAACACGTGTCGATTTTAATATCCTATAATATACACTACATTTATAACTACACGCACCTAAAGAGGATATCTAGGTGAACCTTCGTAAATTTATTTTTCAATTAAGCAGCCTGTGTACTATCGCATCGTCACGAACTGCAAAAGTGTTGCGATGCAGTGCGGCGTTTAATACATTTAACGAAGTGCTATACATAGGCGTATAAACCTATTTTCGAGCCACGGGGTAAACGTTCTCTCAGGGCTATCGTCTGGCTGTGTGACATCATTGCTCAGCACCGAGAGTTTTTGCTCTCCTCTTTGGTTTTGCTCTCCTGCGCCATTATCTTCAATCTCTCGATAAAGCTACACGCACCTCCGATCCATTCACGATCGTATCTACGTATCACAAAATGACTTCCACATTAAGTATATCTCTGTGCTACATTGCACCGCGAAGCGTAAACATCTCGATAAAATCTATTTTTGCACACGTGTCTTTTCGATATCAATTGCACCAATTGTCTTTTAAGTAAAATAACAATATGCGATAATTACATAACGCTACAAATATTTGCGTTTAAAATAGTCTTCTTGAGAAAAAGCCCATTATATACATTATTATTAAATTATAAAAATCAGAAAACATTTTCCAAATTAATGGCATTCTGTATGTCCCTAAATAAAAATTTTCGGCAAGATATCATGGTAGGTCTTCGCACAAAGCAAACGATGAAAGTGGCTCTTTGTAGCGAAAGGACAGAAACGACACGCGAGGAGAGTCATGCGAACTCGTATAGTATATAGTATATACGATACGATTATGACCACACGGCCGCGGCGTGGGCGAAAGATCCACGGCCTTACTTGTCGAACTTGGGTGCACGATCCGTTAAAACTGTTGTTAGCGCTACGTGGGAGGCTGCGCACATTTCCCTCTGCACGCACGCAGGCACGCAGAAACGCATCGCGTGCAGACTGCAACAGTTGCGTCCGCGAGGCGCCACGTGGTCGGCGAAACGGGCCCCTCCTAAGGGATACGTGCCCGTGTGCCCCCGTCGAAAATACGGAACGCGTATTTTCGGGTACGCGAGATATATCGGGTATCAAATACGTCGCTGAACTTCTTGGCAGTTTAACAGAAAAGCCACAGGAAACGAGACGAGAGATTTGTCGGCGGTTACGAAAGCGAATGTGGGAAAGCCGAGTCAATTTTCGTCGAGTCTCTTCTATAATAATATTCTATAATATTCTTAAGGCATCAACAACACGGAACAATTCATTTTTTTTAGAATCGCAGCTCTCTTTATCGTCATAAAGTTCCTCGTAGGTCCGCGCTGAGATGCGAAAGGCGACAAACAGAGAAATGCAAAATTTCATCGTGCCGAGAGTCGGTCGTCGCGCGATTTGCAACGGACTATATTTGGCAGGCCATATTCCTCGGTTATCTCTCCACCGTGACCGTAGTGCAGACAAACGTGCTTCAATGCGCGAGATAAAGCGCGATTCGATAGTGTCGCACAGCGTATTCGGTTCTCGTTTTATTACGATAATTCCGAGGCAAAGCGGCCGACACTGTTTGGCATAGTTTCGATGTTACGGAAGATATCTCTGAGTACATACAAAATTCAAGGAATTCTAAGGTAATGATTCGCTCCGAGTTCACGGATGAGCGAACGAATTGTACGCGGCATTTCGTATAAAAAGGAGATAAGCGGGAAATTTTGTAATCGTGCAGCTTGACTCTTGACAAATAAGTCGGTTGAGAGCCGCTTGAGATGAATTCGACGATGACATATGTGTCCCTGCGCTTTACCGCTTCTCGATCGCAAACATTAGAGTGCACAATATTGATATATACCTTTTCTTTCCTTCGGTTTTAAGTCGTCGCAAATGTTGTACAAGTGTACGCAAGTAATGAAGTAACATTATGTAAGAGATGTAAAACGGTCGCGCTCACACCGCATGGTAACGCAAGTATGTAAAAAAACATCGAGGTGAGGTGAGGGTGATGTCATACTTTAAATCCTGAAAAGGAAACATCTCTGCGCGGCGGGGCAAAAAAAAAAGCGAGTAGAACGCGCGACGACTGTAGAGACTGCGGTTCGGTTCGCGTTTTGTCCTATGTCCTTGACATCGATACCGTGCACTCCGTGCCTTGCAGAAATGATGCAGCATATCGTCCCGAAAGGAGAGACATTGTTAAGTCTAATTACACGCGACGATTCACAGCCGAACGACCATGGTTCGCGACAACAAAGAGTCCTTTGCGCTTTAAGACCCTACTTATCTACACTTTACGTCTTTGCGTAGCGACGTTAAGGCAATACGTTTCATTTGTGTCGCTCGCTCGACTGTTAAAATCAACCGAACAAATAAATAATCCTCTTTAAAATATATAGATACTTATATAAGGAAAAAACTATTGTTATATATATATATATATATATATATATATATATAAGAAAAGAAAAATATTAAATCTATAGTATATTACAAATTGATTTTTTATAATCTCGTACTTGTATTGTTAAAAAGCTCAGAATAACATGAAAAATATCCCGCTGATGTAAATACAAAATAAATAAAAACGCAGAACCATTCTAGCAATAAAGATCTGTCAGAAAATCTCGCGAGACTAAAAAGCGCAGAGGAAGTTTAACATTGAGCTACGTCTCTCTCGCCGGTTCTTTCATTACATTTTAAAGAACCGGGACAGAAAGAAGTAACTCGGGCTAACAACTATCGGGAATAACTTGTAAAGGAAATGTGTTTTATCTCGTTCTCTCGGCAGTCTGCCAAAATCGCAAGTCAGAGCGAAAAGCGTTTCGTCGAAGATTAAGGACAGTCCGCGATTTGTTTGGCGAGGTATAATCATTAAGAAACCACCGGCCGAGAAAGCGAAATTTTTTTCAGCGATGCATACCCTATTCTTACGACCGAACACAATGGATCGCCGCGGGCAGCGGGCGGTTGAAAAGGCCCGCTTTTGACGCACTCGCACTCCCGAGTTTAACGTCATGAGTCCTCGTTCTGGTTCCCGCCCTGCCCCGAAGGTGAAAACGACGCGTGCCACTTGCGGATTCAATATCGAGACGGCAACAAGTGGCGCCGAACGATAATCGCGCATTCACGTTCGATCCTCGTCCCAAATTTTATACGTCGAAATTAAGCGCGACACGCGCTTCCGCTGTCTGTATCTCATTCTGTTTACTGACGTCCGACTCGCCAGCGTGTTATGCGAACTGAACGAGGCATTGTGAAGGAGAGTGAACGATGGTCGTTTTTTTTCTCGAATCGAGTTTTAAATATAAAAGATATACTAAGTCAACATTCGATATTGAAAATGCAATTTTTATCTGAATAGAGTTTTAATTGGCACAAAACGAGAGAAACTTGAAAAAGAAAAAAAATTGTTTGAATCTCGAATGCAGAATTAACGAAACCTCTCAATTTTGGATCGTTGCGGAGATTACTGTAAAGATGCAGAAAGGAGTTATAGATAAAAACACGAAAAAAACGGAAAGGTGACGCGAACGACAATAAAAAGTTGTGCTAAAAATAGCAATGAACGCTCGATTGTATGTACAGGCGCACACGAGTGGGATTTCGTTCGTGTACATGTGCGTATGTGTATCAAACGTGCGAGTTCATACATAATGCAGGAGTTTCCAAATTTTGCCTGAAACTCGTTTCGGTTAGTTTATTTATCGCGTTGTAAAGCAATTTTTATACACGCGAATGGAAAATGACGTAAGATGATTTATCAATAAGCTTCGACTGGTGATGGATTTTTTTAAAAACTTGCGCATGTATTAATTACAAATATGGAAATCGCCCAGTAATTCGATAACCAAGTGAAACACGAGCGAAATTTCTGAATAAAATTATACAATACGGAGTCGAAAGAAAAAGAAAGTGATTATTAAAAAGAAAGAATAGCTGTTAATTTCATTAATTATTTGCGTAAAAGAAACATTTAAAAAATATATATGTGATCATCCCGTATTTTACAAAATATATCAATTTGTTGCAATCTGTCTCATGAAGAACGTTTTATCACCGGTATGAAAAATGTAACGTTACGATGAGTCATTCCCAGTGTTACCGCCCAAACGAGGAGAATGATTTCTTACTCCCACTCATCTTAGAGTAGATTTTACCACGCGATATAGCTTCAACGTTTCAGCTAACGTTAACTCGTAAACACGTCATTGTCCGTAAAACTCTCGGTAAAACTGTATCTTGTATCGTAGATTGATCGAAACTTATCAAGATTTCGTGAACATGCTGGAACGCTCAAGCTTTACTCGGGATAATCTTGGAGCATCTTAATTGATCGAAAGTAAATTTGAAGTTTATTTCAGGCACGTATTTGAGGCAGACGTACGAGAGTGACGCGCGAAAATTTTGACAAAACTGCGAAAGATTATGCGCGGAATACAAATTCAAATGAAATCACTGGGACCGTACCTGATGGTTCAAATCCTAACGATAAAGTTTCGAGCCACTCTCGATACTCCATTAAACTGTCACTCGGGCTGCTGTGCATTCCTCTCGATGGGGTCAAAAACTCGGCATCGTACACTCGGCCATTACCGGAGAGCATTTAGCGACTTGACTGGCTCCGACTAAACGACAGCCCTGCGTCGATCTTTGCGACACGTTAGCAAAAGACACGTTAACGTACATGGCGTGAAAGTTTTTTTCCCTTATTTGCGAGTGAACCGAGCTCCGTGATTCTTTTATGAGCGAAAGATGCACGGTGAATTAAGTGAATTTTAGAGCCGATATATGAAATTAATCCAAAGCCTCTTTTATCTATTACTTAATTTTTGGAAATTGAGATACGGGGAAACCCGTTATGCAAATTAATTAGAAATTTTTAGCGTTTTCAATTCAATTACGTCTACGATCGTGACCGTTATCCTCGAAGGTCCAGCAAACGAAATAAGTAAATAAATGAACGACGGCACATTTAATTCGGCAAGAGTACCGAGAACGTATAGGAGGAGTGCAACTCAATCGGCAACAATAACACGTCATAAACTCGATTGCTTCGATCGCTCGATGCAGATTGAGCAATTCAAAGGTCATCCCGCGGTGAATCCCAACATACCCTTTGCCAAAAGAGGATCTCGAAATATCTCCTCTCCGCGGTACGTCACGAGGTGCAACGTTCTTTCTTAAAGATGTGGTCGTAAAAAAAAAAATTAACACAAAACGAACAAGCGATGAAAGGAAGTCTAACGATAACGTCGTTATAATGATCTTTGTGACAAAAATAAATTGAATTTGAAAGCGCGGTCTCTCCGACTGTACAAAAATAATCTACATTTATAACGGGACGAGGTCACAGTCCGCGTGTTAAAGGTTGCATACGGTTGAATACCGGAGGTATGAGAACCCCTGTACGCACACAAAGTAATAAGTTTGTCACTCGACACACCCCGGCCGGCACCTCGCGATCGTACGAAATTAGGATCGAGTGAGATCTAATGTAATATAATAAGATACATATGTGAAGGAAGGGAAAATAAACGTCCATAAAAAGAAAAGATATGAGGAACAAATAGAAGTTCAATTCGCAGTAACGCATCCAACTTACGAAACGACATTTTCACGTTCAATATCTCTTATCTTACTTAATTAAATGTGCCAGTGTCTCTTTATGTAATTAGTTAAGTGCGCCAATGTCTATTTCACTTTCTCTTCAATCCTTGTACAGATATTATCTCATTGCGTATTCATTGCACTTTATTCTCCGCTTCCGTGTTCAATAGCGCATTGTCCGCCGGATAAATGCGGCCGAAATATCGACATATCCATACGCAGGAAAGCTATGTTGATGTATAAACATCCCGCTTTGTGCCGTTAACAACAGCATTTTTACGAGACTACGCATTGCTTGAGCTTATTGCGCAATATTCAAAAAGGACCGACATGTTAAATGTGTGTTGATTAACTATTTTCTACGCTAAATTAAAGTTCATTTACACAACGTGCCGAGTTTTCCTGCTCTGCAGATTTTAATGGTATCGCGATGGAAGACGCGAGATGTACTCTCCCAGTAAATACAAATACATCGATACGCTGCCTCGCTGTTCTCGCAGGATTGTTTATATCACGCAGCACGGCGTTCCAATTTACGTTTATTAGCGTTTAGTCTTACTCGTGTATCAGATCATTTTGCGATCACAATGTGCCTTTAAATCCCTTTAAACACCATTATGCTCCGATCTCCAGCTTGCTTAATACGCAAGTACTTAGCGTTAAATAAATACCTCGACCAACATTGCGGCTCGCGCGGAACAACTTGCGCTTTCGCTTGCGAGAGTCCGTAGAAAAGGGAATACCGTAAACACAGGTCCCGAGAGTCATAAACCGCAAAGACGTATTACTTTGGCCCTCGGGAGAGGTCACTTGGACCCGTCGGAAGGAATAAACGGAAGAAAAGTTGAACCAGTCGGGCCAGTCGTTTACTACCCAGTAAACGGCAATAAATTATGACAAATAGCACTTTCATCGGCATTGAGGATACCGTGGATTACTTGTACTTGCTCCTTCGCGTCACTCCGGCGCTTCACGGACCGCTAAATCGGTCGTTCCCGTTTCGCGACGCGACGCGCGGGAGGTGAGAACAGGGGCGGTCGCGTTCTCACGTGCGAGCGCGAAAAAGCGGCGTTTTACGGAGCGCGCCGAAGGCGGCGGCTGATCAATCGTCTCCTTTCTCCATTTATGGACCGCGCGCGTCATGTGCTCGACTTAGGAGGAGGCCGCGAATCCAACGTGATCGATTCCGATTGAGCGTCAACCCTCTGTAAGACCATATGACTTAGAAGTTGCATTATATGGAACGTACCTATATATGTTCATTTTTTAAGTTTCAATGATTTAATCAATGGTTTCCCACTTACCGGTTGGTGCAACCTTTTTTTCCACAAGCAAAAAAACTCCAGTTACAGAAGGTTAAGGCCATGTTAATTCGATTAGTTCGCATTGCTTCAGCCTCTCAATTATAATTCATCTTTCAACACGAAACGGCCGCGGCGCGGCGCCCGAAAAGTAGCTCGGCTTTTGTACAGATGTCAATAAATTTAGCAACAACCTACCAAAAAAAAAAAAAAAAAAAAAAAAAAAAAAAAAAAACAACGAATGCAGCCATTCTTGACGTAATCTTCAAAGTGAAGTAAATAACACTAACGACGATGAATAAATTTTTTAATCAAATGTAATCCACATCTTTATCTTTTTGTCAATAAACGTTTATCGACGTTCTAGGAAGGCGTTTCGCGCGTCACCTTGCACGTCCCAGAGGGAGAAAACAGAAAAAATCGAGTTTCTCCATCTCCGTTTTAATTTTAGCGTTCGATAAAGTGGAGAATAAGCGCAAGATAAGTATCTATATATAAATAACGTGAAAGTCACTTCGGAAAGTAGCCGGAAAAATACCGCGCGATTGAAGGTTAGGTGCGCTCGGAGTAACTCGATCGCGGACTCAAGATATATCGTCGTCGTCGTCGTCGTCGTCGCCGACGGGAAACGCTTACCTTGGGATTACCGTTGCCGAGCCACGGTATAACGTTGTCGATGAACATGCCGATGTCCTGGCACTCGATGCTCTTGCTCGAGTCGCCGAGGTAATTGAGCAGCGCGCTGCCGACGTTGAGCTTCTTCTTGATATCCGTCGTTGACAGGAGCGGCATGAAGCCGTCCATATCACGCGGATTCACCGCCATGGTCGGGGCGAGGTGCTACACGTCGCACGTCGCCGTCGCCGTCGCCGTCGCCGCCGCCGTCGTGTGCACACACGTCGTTCTCGTCGCCGCCACTCCAGAAGACGATCCACCCGCGCGGGTCCCTCGTTTCGCGAAAACAAGGACAAGGACGATACGCGGGGAGAGGTGGTCTCACTCGCGCACGTCAACACACATCGCCTCGCCACGGGGACGGGGATATCGTTTCCTTCGTCATGCCAACGGGGACGAGGTCGCGTCTCGCGGAGGGCAAGAGAGAACGCGGGAATCGCCGCGAGTCCGCCGGTACCGATACCGTCCGCGCGATTTAATCACCGTCACTGCGACCTGCGACAGTCGTCGTCGCCGTCGTCGTCGTCGTCGTTGTCGTTGCCGCCACCGCCGCCGCCGCCGCCGCTGCCGCTCGCCGATCGCCGTAACGTCCGTACGCGCGGCGCGACCGCCGAGCGAACCTCGGTAATCCTTCGGGCGAGCCTGATGGTGTCGCGCGCACCCACTCACACGCCGATCAGATCGGCGTCCGCCGTCGTCGTCGTCGTTGAGACACTTCGTCGCACGCCGTACACCGCAACTACCCGTATACGAACGCGGCGAAACGAGGGATCATCGGCACCGTACACGCGACGCCATTTTCGTTTCCCCATCATGGCGGCCGGCGGCGTTCGTCGCGCCGCGCGCCGTGCCGCGCCGCCGCAGACGCGCCGCTGCGCGGCTGTTGCGCCAACCGCTAGCTTCCCCATTTGTTTCAATTCAATTTCAAACGTGATCGCGTCCGGTAACGGACGATGAATATCACGACGACAGCGTAGATTATTGTTCATATTTGATTTTGGATTCCGTCATGAGCACCTGTCGGTTGGAACCCCGTATCCAACTTCCTCTTTCGGAGGAGGAGCTGAAAGAAAGCGTGGATAAAGCGAAGGATTGGGCGTTTTATGCACGGTAACTACATGTATATATTTTTACTGATAAGAAAAATTAGGTGTGTGATATGATTATATTTATACGACACTTGCTCGCGATGTGTATTGTTCCTGATAAAAAATTGCCGAATCACGTTCTAATTAGGCAGGCACGAGTTATCGTGCTATTTAATTCAAGGCAATGATACAAATGTAAAATTATTTCTATAATTCAGATGATGCGCTTGCACAGATTTACGTGACGAGATCTTATGTTGTTACTTTAGGGATATCCATGCGGTCCAGGAAGAATTTCAACAAGGACCAAGTATGTATGTACAAGTACTATCTCTCACGCTGTTACCCTCGAGTTTTCCCAAGAAGGCCTTTTTAGCTGTAAAAGATGTACAAACTTTATTAAACGAGCTTATCCATAAGGTTGCTCGCGCTAAAGAATTTCTTACAAGCAGCTTAAGAAGGTATTGTTACTAGACCCACAGTGAATATAATGGAACTTTCCATACAATATATATATATATATATATATATATATATAAAACAAAGTCGGGTTAGTTACACCATTTATAACTCAAGAACGGCTGGACAGATTTTGAAAGTAATTGTATATGAAGTAGGGGTAGAATTTCCCGGGGAGTGCTATAGGCTGTATAGTTTTTCGTTACCGATATTCTGGAAACCGGTTTTTTTAATTTCTTCAATTTTTTGGGAAATAGGAAGGGAGAGGGGGGAGAGAGAGAGAGGGAGAGAGAGACGAAATTTTTCAGAGAGGGAGAAACGGAGAGGGAGAGGGAGAGGAAGAGGAAGCAAAAGAAAGAGGGCGAGAGGGGGGGAGGGAGGTTAGGCGGTAGGAAGTTCGCCGGGTCAGCTAGTAAATTATAAAATACAATAAAAATTATGTTATTTGATTCAGCACAATCCAAGCTGATCCGTTTACGGCAAAGCTATTTCATATATATGAGACGGTACACGAAAAAGGTTTCAGCCAGGTATGTAATATTAAATATTAATATCTAGATATGAAAAAATCTGACGCAATCAACCATTACGCAAAACTATAAAACAAATCTTACTCTTTTCCATTATATTTATAGAGTATAAGTCTTGGACTATTGAGATCAGATTATTTGTTACATAATGATGGCTCTGAGATAAAGCAAGTTGAAATAAACACAATAGCGACTAGCTTTGCAGCCTTGGCTACTGTTACGTCTGAATATCATAAGTAAGTTCAATGTGAATTTCTTTATTACAAGAAAATTTTACCGTTTTATAAAGTCTCTTATTTATGTCTTTTTAATAAAAATGTATTTATTTTATAGGTACATATTAGGAGAATTAGGATATAGGAAGAAAGCATGCGAGCAAGTAATTTAATTTTTTATTATAACTTTTTTAAAGAAACAACCGTTTATATGTGTTGTCATGTAACATGTTAAACTTACATTCTTGCAATATTTTGAAGACATTTTACAGTTTATTATTGATATTAATTATATTGTTATTTGTAAGATTCCAGAAAATAATGCTCTTATTGGATTTTGTAAAGGATTGGTACTTGCATGGGAATTGTACAATAATCCAGAGTAAGTTGAGCGGTACAATAGATTTTACTCTAGATTTTATATTTTATATAAATAAGACTAATAAACAAATATGTTTTTAGGGCTATCATATTGTTTATTGTTGAAGATGTAACTCATAATATAAGCGATCAAAGACTTCATGAATTCCAAGTTCGTCAATTATGCCCTAAAATCAAGATTGTTAGAAGAAGCTTAACAAGCTTAGCATCGGAAGGAATAAAACTGGGACCAAATAAAGAATTAATTGTGTGAGTTGCAATCTTAATTACAATTCATACTATAAATTATATCAAAAAATTTATACAAAATATTTAAAAAAAAAGAAAAGACTTTCTTTTCAAGTCTTTGTAAATAATATAGAAATAAATACTGTGAATAAAGAGACTACAAATTTGAAATATCGAATCATTGAAATATCTGAATTATTTCAACTGTTTTAGTTTAAATATGGTAGTGGCTGTAGTTTACTATCGTTCAGGTTACGAGCTTGAAGCTTATCCTACGGAAAAGGAGTGGGACATTAGATTATTAATAGAGTGTTCACGTGCAATAAAATGCCCATCAGTACAGTATCATTTAGCAGGTACTAAAAAAGTACGTAAATTATTTTAATCTTTGTATAAATATAAGAGTAACAAATCAAATTTTATTACTTATAATATGAAAATTGTATGAATATTATACTGGAATAATTAATAGGAAACAAAAAGATTTAATTTTTATTATACTTGTTACATTAAATGAAATAAATCCTATGACATATGTTTATTGTTAATTAAAAATTGACAAATATTTTAATTTTGAAAATTATTATGTTTTTAGGTACAACAATCTTTAGCTCAGCCTGATATATTGAACAAGTTTCTAAAAAATTACGCATATGTTACTAGAGTGCAAGAAATATTTACTGGTCTATATACATTAGACTTTATTGTAAGTGATCTATTCATCATTTTATCAGAATGCTTAATTAATTAATAATTATGGATCGGTTAAACTTTCAGTATTTTGCAATCTAAGTAATGTATCTATTAATTTTAATAACAGAATGATGATGGGGAAAAAGCAGTATGTACAAATGGGTATAAATAATCCAAACAAGTTTGTTCTTAAACCACAAAGAGAGGGAGGAGAGAATAACATATATAATGAGAATATAAGGTCGTGGTTAAATTCGATGAAGGAGTCGCAAAAGAGAACGGGGTGGATTCTCATGGATCGCATTTGTCCTCCATTACAGAAAAATTATTTGATACGCGCTGCTCAGGAATCACCATTAGAAGATAATATCCTATCGGATGTTATAACAGAACTCGGCATATATGGAGTGATAATAGGGTAAGCACAAATCGGATGACTTGCGTTTTAATAATCACATTATTTGCTAATAAATATACAGATGACATATTAATAGCATTCGTATAATATTTTATTGTCGTAGGGATAGCAACAATAAGATAGTGCTAAATGAACAAGTTGGACATGTTCTAAGAACCAAATCATCGAACGAAGATGAAGGCGGGATAGTGAAAGGCGTTGGCGCGCTTGATAGTCCCTATTTAATTAGCTGAAATGAGATAAGTCTCTAGAAGAATAATTGCAATTGAATAAATGGTAATCTGTGAATATATACTGTATATATCAACTGTCTTCTCATTATAATTATTCTTACGATATTACAGGTATAGGTGAATATCGGATGTGAATTACTGGGAATTAAACGGGTTTTTGGTACATCAACCTTTCATTTTTTTGGTGTATTATATCTATGATGATGCATCTACGTTTTCTAAATAATTTTCAAATGTTGGATTTTTATCATAATTGAATTAAAATTAAACCATTGTAACAATATCATAATACAATTTTCATAAAATAACATTAAGCAACGGAATGCAAAACCATACAAAGAATGTTTAATACTTACATTATATAGATATATATATATATAAAATGAAATTATTTGTATATAATTGTTAAAACCAACTATTAACAATATAAAAATTTTATTCTGTATTATATTTTACAGAGTATTATATTAAATATTTTACAAAATTGTAAAAACAATATTATATTTTTATGACGTATTACGATAGATAATTCAACGGATAATTCATGTATGAGAATATACATAATGTTGATATAAATGTTGATATTGATATAAATGAATGTATGTACAAATTTTTTATAGCCTATAGTCTTGTATGGTCTTGTATAAAAATTACATCATGCTTGAGCATGTTGCAAATTTGAAATGGAACATGCAAAAAAACAATTGAGAATAAATATATTTTATATAACAACACTATAGCCATATTTTACTTTTCATCATTTACCCATACCCATGAGAGGAGAATTTTAACGACTTCGATTCTAGCATTGTCTGCTTGAAAGCGGTTTCTAACATCGAAAATTTTAGTAATTCGGACAATTCGTATCTACTGTTTGAGCTCGTGACCGGCCGGACAGAACAGAACACTTTTAGATTGAAATCCAATAAAGATGTAAGCAGATATCAAGCTCTCTCAGCATCTTGATTACGAGAGTAACACGCAATACTCATTAATAGTGAGAGTACAAAACAAATATCAGCTGCTGAAACGGTGGTCGATATCGAAGTTCTAGACGTAAATGACAACATCCCGGTCTTCCGTGATATCAAAAAAGGAAGCGTGTTAGAGAACGAACCCCGAGGAGTTCCTGTGATGCAAGTGCGAGCCATTGACACTGATGAAACGTCCGCTAATAATCAGATTAGCTATACGAGTTGGAGAACTTCAAGGACCTCTTTGCCATCGACCCACAAACTGGTAATATCACCACGTTAGTGACATTCGACAGAGAAGTCAAAAATATCTACAACGTGAAAATAATAGTAACGGATAATTCTCAGAGTGCTTTGTTCAGAACCGGCGAGCACAATAAAGCAGGACAACAGGTGTTCCAAATCGAAATCGCTGATAAGAACGACAATCCGCCTCGCTTCACCCGGCAGTGACGGAATGCGTAGGCTAAGAAATATTCACGTTTGATATAAATATTGTAGAACATGGCTGTACATAACGTAACCCATTTGGTATACTTAACGCATAGCAATTATGATTAAGTATATCCAAGTGTCTGATTGTAAATTACGTACATAATATCTATATATACATTACATTTATATAGGCACATTCACCAACAGCGTCTTGCTATTTAGATAGATTTATTTAATTTCAGCTACAAAAAGCCAAAAAATGGACTTGGTTTACAATATACCTTATACACACTCATATCAACTTTTTTAACTTAACGCGTGCAACTATTAATTCATTATTCCGTACTTTCTTAAATTTCTTTTAGAAAAACCATTCCTTAAGCCCTAAACGACTTAATCCATTATTTGCACGTTAAACTTCACAACCTAATTTAAACTAAAAAAAAATATTTGAACCTAGTCCGCTTCAGCAGTAGGCCAAGAAACGGACATTATTCACACATTTAAACTCATATCTTCCATAACTTCTGCGTGCAAAACTCAAAGCCTAATCTTAAAACTACAAAACATAATTCTCTCTCTTTTTCTTTATCCCTATAGTCTAAGATCCCGACCTGCTACATCGACTTTCACCCATCTGTTTTCCTAATAAAAGGTATTTTTTATCAAACAAATTGCGGATGGGTTGCCTAATAATTAAATCAGCTCAAGGCTACCTTTAATTAAAAATAATTTAATTAATTTTTTTTTTATTTCTACACTCATTTGTATTCTCAAAACATTCAGTACCAATCGAAAGTACAAAGCATAAGTAGAAAGTAAAAGTTAGGTTGCCTATCGTTTACTGCTCCCTATTACCGGGTTGCCAGGTATAAACAGGTGAGTTGGTATTACTAATTTACACTCATCTGTATTCTTTAATTGACCTATACAAAAAATAAAGATAATTTTATTGCGAACACAGTGGTATTAGGTTGCCTAAGCAAAGTCGATCAAGACTTGCGGTTGCCGCGCTTTAAAATCCGAATATTTGAGTAAGCGAGCGGGGTGCGACAGAGAAGTGCTGAACGTACTATTCTATGCAATAGAGGAGGACGCAGCATAGCAGTTGTGCGTGAAGTAGTTGCCGAGTGAAAGAGAGTGCGCATGCTCTTTTCACCGTGCGATAGAGAAAGACAACTCTATCGCTCGAAATTTTTTTGGGAGTAATTACGCATTCATATATATCAGTATATATATTCTGTATTTGAAAACATGCTCTATTGTTTATAATCTCTATTCAAGTGAATTGTTATAAAAAAATGAAAAAGTGTTTTTTGTGCGGCTCAAACGATTCTATAATTGATTTTAATGATGAAACATTTAAGAATTGTTTCTTAAAATTATTGTTTTGTAAAAAAAAAAATTTAAGTATTATGAGGTTCAATTAACCAAAGACGCAATTAATTTCTTAGGTTATCATTCATCATGTTATAAAAAAGTTACTGTATTAAAAAAAAAAGTATAATGAAGATTTCAACAATTTTATCAGAAATCATGAAGTAAGTATTAAATTCTGTCTTAAATTATGATAATTAATTATTAACATTTATTTTTGGTTATTATTTTGAATGTGTCAGATATCCAAGACTTACTGTTGTGATTATTTGCAGGAACAGAGACACTTGTCTAATCCCGATCGGGAATGTTCAAATTCCTCCCTCGCAGACTTTGTATGTATATTACCAGTATTAATTAATAAAAATGATACATTTAACTCTTTTATTTACTCAATAAAATTGAATTTCTAGGTGCATCCAAGTACGTCTACAACTGACAAACATCCACGATGTCTGGATTCTAGTGGACATTTAAGTACAACAGATACTGAGAGAGAAGAGAGTAATATTGATGCAATAACTTCACTTTCTATGGATTTGGACAAGGTATTAAAATATCGTTAATTAATTTAATTGCTCTAATTTTCATTGTTTTGTTGATTAATTTAAACCTTTAATTTAAATGTTTGGAATTAAAATTTATTTTTAAATTAGCTTTTTTGCCCGCGCTTCGTGCGGGCTCAAAAGCTCTTCCTTCTTTTCCCCGAATAGTAATACTTATCCCCCAAAAAAATTTTTTTAAAGACATTTTTTTAAGTTAATTTTGTATAAAGGCCTCTTTTTTTTATTTATTTATATTTTTATTTTCTCACACACACACACACACACACACACACACACACACACACACACACACACACACACACACACACACACACACACACACACACACACACACACATATTAATTTATTCTTTATATCGACACCATCCTCTCGACAAATTAGACAAATTTTAGCACCGGTTTCCAGAAAAACGGTCCATTAATGAATGAGTAGTTTGCAGTCAGACAGACAAACATTAAAAAATTTTTTTTTTCAAAAAATCGGTCTAAGTTATTAGAATATCATGAGATAGTATATACCTTTGGTTGTTCTAATTTGAAAACTGTAGATTTGCAGCGAATAAACATACATATTATATATACACATTTATTTATATATATATATATATATAGAGATTCTTTAAGATTCGATCAATTATTTTCCGAAAAATTCAAAAAATTTCGGATACCGGTTCCCAAAAAGATCGGTAACAAAAAACTATACACTCTATAGCACTCTCCGGAAAATTCTACCCCTGTTTCATATATAATTCTTTAAGATTCGATTGAAAACTGTAGATTTTCATAGCGGACAAACATACAAACACACATAATTCATTTTTATGTATATAGAGATTTGTTCAACAAATTATTTGTTTCAGGTGCCGTCATTTACATCAATTCTACGTAATTCGATTGACGAGGCGCTTGATTCAGTATCGACAAATTCTGCCTCTACAACAACATGCCTGTTTTGCAGCCACAAACAAAAGAAATGTGGAAAGCAGGTGCTTAATTTGATATTTCCTCGGTCTGAAAATGTACAAAAAATAAAAACAATGGCTGAAACTTTAAATGATTTGGAGATACTTTCGAAACTTGAGAATCAAACTGTTGCCTATCACAATACCTGTTTCGCTTCATATCGGGTACAAGAAAAGCGGTATACTGAGGAACATCTTGATACTATAGTTGGCATAAAAACAGACAGCTACATAAATTAGCTTATGAGTCTCTTATAGATTTTATTACGAGAGAAATAATTGAAAATGAAAAAGTTATGTACTTTGCACAGTTATTTTCAAGATATCAAGATTTATTATTAGAGTTTGGAGGAAGTAAAATAGACTCCGATGACATAGCGGATTACCGACCCGAAACTTTGAAAAAAAAAAGTTTTAAAAAGCTTCGGTGACCGTCTAACGATTGAAGCATCTACCGGACCGCGTTGTAAAAAAATAGTGTACAAGACAGACATCGATGTGTCTGTTATGGCTAATAACACTAAATTTTTGGAAACAAAAGAAGACAACAAATTTAAAGACGTAGCCTATCAATTAAGGAATCTTGTAAAAGCTATTGATTGCAAACAGCTGCCGAGTCATTTAACTGCTGATGACGTCATCCACGGAGAATGTGAGAATCCTGAGAAATTGCTTGAATTTATGTACAATCTCATTGTCGGACCCGACATTTCTCGTAATGACTCAAACGACACCTCGGTCAAAGTAACGTCACTGTGTAGCGATATCATTTATGCTGTTTCAAAGGGTAAATGTAAACCAGTGAAAAATTTAACCCTTGGACTGACTATGAAATCTCTAACAAATTCTCGGCAAGTAATCACGATACTCAACAGATATAGCCATACGATTGGATACAATTTGGCTGAAGAGCTTGAGACAGAAATGACTTATACGGCAGTCCAAGATAATAAGGTAATACCAACCGGTATCGATACAGTAGATGGACGCAGCACTCACGTAGCGTTTGATAATTTTGATCGCTTCGTTGACACAACTTCAGGAAAAGATACCATGCATGACACAGTTGGTATTATTTATCAATTTCCTCGTGCGGAAAATGAAGATCCTGATGATATTGAAGCTACGACTTCTTCAATTCTTTCGGTTGATGACAACAGAGACGAATGTGGACCTTCTTCACGTAAAAGACGACGTTTCAATGAAATTTTACGAGGTATTCGACCATATTACTCAAAACCGACAACAAGTATGCAGCTGCTTACCGTTGATTCATTTACTAATGTAATCGACGTATGCAAAAGCACCACAGAAATAGCCATTGATAAAGATATACTATGGATAATGTCTTTGTCGCGAAATGATTCTGTTCCTATGTGGTTGGGCTACAACTGTATGCTTTCAACTGATCACAGTGGAATTCAAAACGTCGAGTATTTGCCTCCAATAAATTCATCTCCAACGTCTTATGCAATAGTTAATGAAACACTCGTTATGGCTAATGAAATTGCTGAAAAGTGTCAACAAGAACTGATTATCGTGACATATGATTTAGCCATTGCCAAAATGGCAATGCAGATTCAAGAAAGTGAAAAACCCAAATTTGATAACATTTTTGTAAATTTGGGAGCGTTCCATATGCAGATGGCATTCTTCAAAGCGATCGGGAAATACATAGACACCAGTGGGTTAGTAGAAATACTATAGTTCAGGCAGAAGTATTAGCAGTCGGCTCGATGCTTTCTAGACAGCAAGCACTTTAATCGTTGCAAGCGATTACACCCGCTGACCGCCGCTGCGTTACAAATACTTCATCTTGAACAATATTTATCCACAATTAATGTATCTCCTGAGATACTAGGTGAATTATTACAAGCGCTTATAGACAATGCATTTAATCAGACTGTATTTGACGTCAACGAGAGGTTTAAATTGCCTGATTTATTGAACCAAACTATTAATGGCTATAAAGAGTTCTGCAAACAGACTTTGATGAGTGAAAAGGGAAAAACGGCTCAATACTACTATCATATCAGTATTGTGAGTTTATTAACTTATTCCTTCGCTTTTCGAGAAGCATCCGTACCATCAGTAACTTTGAACTGTACTTGGATTCGATTTTCAACATGTCTGATTTATTTTTTGCATTAAACCAGTCTAATTATGCTAGATGGTCCCTATTGTACTTAAGTAATTTAATCAGATTGCATACTGAAAATTCACCCCTGGTTGCAGAATTTCGTCAAGGCGCATTTGGAATTAGACGTACTAAAGCCAATTTTGCTAGATCACCTGTTGACTTGACACTAGAGCAGACCATCAATGCTGATGCCAGTAATCAATTGGCTAATAATCTTTCTGCAGACTCTATATCTGCGCGACAAAGATGGGCTCTCAGTCACAGTATGAGGACAAAAATATTGACAGCTGTCAAAGAGAATCTTGGTTTGTCGCTAAAAAATGATACTTCGCATTGTTTGCAAAAAAGCAGAATAAACAAAGACAAAAAAGTCTTCACAGTATCATTGAAGCGATTAAAAATACGGTCAATCCATTTGATGATAGTATCGATGAAAATGTTTTGTTTTGTTTTGTTTAACATTTCGACTGGTAAAGCAGCATCTTCAGATGTTACTGATTTCTTGATTGTCGTTAAGTCAGTAGGCAATCAGCAAAAGTTAAGTTTCATTTCTGAATGCTGTTCAGTTTCCGAGAGATTTGAAAAACCGATACCACGGAACAAAATCTTAAATTTCGCATCACAGTGCGCCACCAAAGCTCAGATGAATAAAGATAAGAGCAAAAAAGTCTTACTAAAAATGGAACGAGACATCTTTGGGCGACTACTCGCAATTAGCATTGACAAAAAAATTAATATAGAACACTGTTTGACGTTTCCACTAGCACCAATGCCGCCTGCTCTTTTCTCGTGTACTGGTGAAATGTTAAAAACAAACAAGTCGACATTCATTAAAATCTCAAGTCCAAATGGTTGAGCCAACACAAATCGACGTTGAAATAATAGATGGTTTTTACTATTTACACCTTATCGGATCCTCTATGCCACAAACCTTTGATAAAATAGCTGAATCTATCCTTATAAAACTTTGTTCAAGTAATGCTGGGAAGATACATCTTATATTTGACCGCTATTTAACGCCTTCAATCAAAGATTCTAAACGTCAAAGTCGACAGGAGTTTGATATTCCATATAGAATTACAGGACCTCTACAACCTAGACCTACCAATTTTTTGGGAAGTCTAAAAAATTATCGTTTTAAAGAGGCTTTGGTACAATTCTTAGCTAGTTACTGGAAAAACGACCATTTGGTACCAATAATCTAAACGAAAAAAATTTTTATAACAGTTGGAGATCAGTGTTATTCTTATCAAACAAAGGAAAATTATGTCGTAAAAAGTGAAGAAGTTGATTATATGTGTCAGCATGAAGAAGCGGATACGCGAATTATGTTTCATGTTAACAAAGTGCCACCAAGTTCAAGAGTTTTAGTAAAAGCCTCTGATACTGATGTTTTAATAATTTTGCTGGCTAATATGCGTAAAGTTTCAGAATCAAAAATTTGGTTAGCAGGTTCAACGATCAAGAAAGGAAATAATAAAGATATTAACTGCATTAATTGTACAGAATTAGCACTGAAGTTGGGATCTACATTATGCCTAAGTCTGCCGGCTTTCCATGCATTTACAGGCTGCGATTACACGGCAGCTTTTTACAATAAAGGAAAAGTCAGACCTTTTAAAATTTTTTCAAAAAACGAGACGTACCAAAAAATTTTTGCGTCATTAACAGATGAAGCTGACATTTTCATCGACGAAAAAATTGACGTTATTCAGGAGTTTACTACTCTTATATATGGTATCAAGCATTGCATTAGTGTAAATGACGCACGGTATCGCATTTTTCAAAAAAATTATTCGACTAAGAAAGACAATGAACAATTTATGAAAAAAATGAAAAGCTTCGACTCAAATATGATCCCACCATGCTGGAAATCGCTAAAACAGAAAATTTTACGCACAATATACGTCAATTCTATGTGGCTTAATGCAACTGATCCTTGTTGTGTCAAACTACGTCCTGAAAATTGCGGTTGGTTCATGGACGGCTATTTAAAACCAACAGGATTCGTTGGAAACCCAACGCCTTTACAAGTTGATGACATATTGCACGTGACAAACAGTGATAATAATGATGACAATTCCTCAGAATTTGACTATAACATTGCAACTTCTGATGAATCTGATGATGAATAACTTCTTGTATTTGTACAATAACTTTCAAGTTTTATAATATACTAGCTGGTTACACTCGCTCGGGCGTCGTTTTTTTTCAAACGTTTTTATTTGTGTTTCAATATCCTTATTCTGGCTTTTAAAAAATCGGTAACGAAAAATTATACATTTTATAGCACTCCCCAGAAATTAATTTGGCAATTAAATCCATTCTTGAACAATTAATAAAATTTTTGAATCGGTTTTAACTAAATCGATAAATTGGTAGATTAATGTAAAATTAAATTATTATTAAATTATTATTATTATTATTAAATTATTCTATCCCTGTTTAAGATTTGGTCAATTATTTCCCGAAAAATTGGAAGAATTTCGGATACCGGTTCCAAAAAAGATCGGTAACGAAAAACTATACATTTTATAGCACTCCCCGGAAAATTCTATCCCTGTTTTATACTTGTGGTAAAAATTCGGCCCAATAGTTAATAACGTTCAAACACACACCACCCGTAAGAATTTTATATAATGGTATAGATTATTTTTTTACTATAACAATAAATGTGTTATTAATTTTTTATCGTTTTCTGAAATATTTATTTATTTACTCGGTTTTAATAATAAAATAGATAAAATTGAAAGGTAAGTTAATATTACTTGTATATTATTGTTATGTTATACATTTTTATATTAGAAATTATTTTTATGTTATTTACTCCAAAAAAGATTTTGAGCGATAGAGTTGTCTTTCTCTATCGCACGGTGAAAAAAGCATGCGCACTCTCTTTCACTCGGCAATTACTTCACGCACAACTGCTATGCTGCGTCCTCCTCTATTGCATAGAATAGTACGTTCAGCACTTCTCTGTCGCACCCCGCTCGCTTACTCAAATATTCGGATTTTAAAGCGCGGCTACCGCAAGTCTTGATCGATTTTGCTTAGGCAACCTAATACCACTGTGTTCGCAATAAAATTATCTTTATTTTTTGTATAAGTCAATTAAAGAATACAGATGAGTGTAAATTAGTAATACCAACTCACCTGTTTATACCTGGCAACCCGGTAATAGGGAGCAGTAAACGATAGGCAACCTAACTTTTACTTTCTATTTATGCTTTGTACTTTGGATTGGTGCTGAATGTTTTGAGAATACAAATGAGTGTAGAAATAAAAAAAATTTAATTAAATTATTTTTAATTAAGGGTAGCCTTGAGCTGATTTAATTAGGCAACCCATCCGCGATTTGTTTGTTTAATCATTATGTTTGATAAAAAATATCTTTTATTAGGAAAACAGATGGGTGAAGGTCGATGTAGGTCGGGATCTTGTACTACTACCTCTACCTTAATATTATAACCATTTTCCTATTTTTTAACCACATATCGACATATTAATAATTCTTTACCTTTACTTTAAAATATTAACGCAACTTTCTCATCTTACAATACTCAATTTAACTGTAAAACCCTCAAATATTTACATACACCTACATATAATAAACTCGACTAATAACAAATCTCCTGCTTCCTAACTAATACTTTCCTATGTCCCCCTATCTAACTCATCACACCTCCCTGTATGCCTCTCCTTCCTCTTCTTTTTTTCTCTTCCAATATATTATCTTCCTAATCTTAATCTTCCTGATCTTTTTGAGTTCATTCCTAATTTAACTTAAAAAACTTCTATGCCCTCGAATCGCTCCTTTCCTCTTCTTTATTTGCCAAATTCCTCAGCACTGCTCCTCTCCTCTCCTACTACATTGTCTCCCAGCTCTTCTTCTCTCGTTCCCTCCAAAACAACATTTATTTCCTCCGCGCGCGCGCGCGTTCTCTGGTTATCTTCCCGTACCTCCTATCTGCCGTTGCATAACCAATATACCTGTATTCGCACATCCGTGCCATCCAAAGATTAAAATATTTCCAGAAAACTGCTGCGTCCTTTCTTAAACTGTAACGTTCATATTTCTTATTTTTCCTATTCCACATTTCCTTCCTTTTCTTCCTCTTCTCTTCTCACCACGCCTTGTGTCTTCGTTTACTCCCTTTCCTATTTCTATCTTCTTTTACCTTTCCTTTCCTTCAACGCAGATAAGTTTCGCTAATTTTTGTTCCAGGATTACGCCAATCGCTTTCCTTCACCTTTCTTCTGTTCATCTTCTCTCTTTTTCATCAATGGCTTATAACCCTTCCTCAGTTACTTATCTTCTTTTACTTCCCTTTCCTAGAACACCTCTGAACCCGCCAATCCTTGTGTCCTAGCTTTATTTCACCTTTCTTCTTTTTATTTCCATTAACCCGGAACTCGATAGTTTTTACAACTACTTTTTTCTTCTTTTTTCTTCACATTTAATACTCCGTTGTTTCGTATAACCTCTTCTATAACAGCGCTTCTTTCACCTACCTCTTGTCCTCTCCTGTTTTCTTCCCTTTTCCTCTTCTTCCTCTTCTTATTCTTGATCCTATATTTTCCAATCTAAAATTTACCTGTGTTCTGAGTTCAACCTGTCATCCCTTTAACTATCTTCTTAACCTATACTTAATTTACGACCAAAGGGAGTTCGGCTTGAGCCGTGGTACGAGTCGGATGTGTTAGTCGGTGCTTCTATTTGTAGTAGTTAACCCCACGTGTTTGGATCGCGCCACGCGTGCTGCGCTGTGGAGGATTAATATATTTATTCGGGTGGGCTTTGTTTAAATAAAACCTTTTTACTGCTCCCCCCTCGGAGAGGGAGCGACATAATTGGTCTAATAAATAGGCCTTCATATGGAATCGAACACTTCAAACGACACGCGGTCGGTGCATGACGAAGCCCTATCGGGTGAAGAAATTCAGTCTATTTCTAACAAAAGACTAAAAACGTGTTTGAATGAGAAGGCTTTTGATGCGTTTGCTATGAGTGTTTTATCAGAGGGGAACTGGCAAGAGGTGAAACATCGAGGAAACCCTTCTTCCAAGAGGTTAAGAAAAGAAGAAATCTTAAGACGACGCAATATCGACACGGAGACCCGTGCGTCCCAGAATGATATGGAGGTGGAAGTGAATGACGATGAGGGATCTCAGGAATTAAATCAGGATCTCTATAATAATTTTGGTGATACTAGTGTTAATGCTCCCCTTTTACCGTTCGTACATATAGGCTGTGATGGGAATGCCGGAGAATCACGTGATTCTGGCGTGGCAATCAACAGTGTACCTGATGCTCAAGCCATTGTAAAATTTGTAAACACTCCTGCCAGTATTAATAAGGAGGCATTTGTTGTTAGTGGAACTACCTTAAAGGCTCGTGACTCTTCTGACAATGATTCATCGGAAATTCGGAAGTACACTAGATATGCAGATGATTTCAGAGGTAAAGCCAGTATTATTTTACGTCTCCCTCCTGATCAGACCACGACTAAAAGGGGTAAAAATCATATTAAGATTTGGATGATTTTAAATGAGCTTCAGATTTGCCCACTGACTGTTACTATGATTAGCCACTTTTCAGCGGAGGCTGAATTTAAGGATTTTAGAGACGCCAATCACGCACTCGATAGGATTGATGCTCTCAGAGACCCAGTGAAGCTCAAGGCCAACTTGGAACAACGCTTCATTGTTTGCAAAGAAGTCATCTCGGATTGGCCTTCGTCAGTCCCGGATTTATGGTCGAGTATACAGGATAAATCTAAAATCTTGAGTATGGAGCGCATGTACCGTAGGAAGTGGGACTCGTTGAGTAGTAAGACTACGTTATTAACCACGGACAACATCATAGTGACATTTAAGAATAAGAACATACGTAATTTAACTGTTTTTGATAAAGGTATTGTCCTCAGGGTCCGTCGCTATGTTCCCCAGGTCCGTCAGTGCTTTAACTGTTTTAGATTTGGTCACACTAAACTAAACTGCAAAAGCGAGACGCGCTGCATAATTTGTGGAGACAAAGCCCATGGACGATGTGAGAGGGAGCTGCGATGTTACAATTGCGGGGGCTGTCATAAGTCCACTTTTAGAGGCTGCCCTCGGTTTGAAATAACCAAGAACATTAACATCGTTATAGCTCATAGAAACATTTCTTTCCATAGTGCGAAACGGATTGTGGAGGGAGAAGTTCCTGATTCTCCACCTGAATATCGAAACAAGTTTATTAATCCATCATCTTGGCCAAATCTTCCATCGTCAGCTGGACCCATGCCTTACTCTGAGGCCCTACGAGCTGATCCACGTGTACCAACTAGGCCTACTACTCTAGCACAGAGAGACAAAGGGGAGCATCCCCTGCACTATTCATCTAAAGACAAACGGAGGGCAACATATGAAGCTCCGCGTAATTTTTATAAATCTTTTGATCTTCGTGCTGGCGAAATCACCAGGGAGAAAAGAGGCATTATGATCCCCGCAAGTTGTCGGGCAGGGAGTGAGACCTATTCCGAGGACAACCATATGAGAATGGGGCATCAGGAGGATCACCGAATCTCAGAGACCATTGAGAGTATTTTACTGCTTCTGCGAAGGGTTCCGGGAGCTCGGTTTAGGTTAATTCGCGCCCTTGCTACGTCGGAAGCGCAAGATGGACTGAATGGGGGTTTTCCCCCTCATCCTGATAATATCCAGAGAAATGAGGAGATGGAGTATAGAGAATCTTCAAGGTATAGTTGGAATAAACATAAATATCGTCCTAATTCGGCTTAAAAATTCAAATTACTTCTTTGGAATTGCAGAGGCTACAAATGTCATAAAAATGAATTATCTAAATTGTCATTAGATTATGATATTATTGTTTTGACAGAAACTCGGTGCTCTGGTCGTAACTCGATATATTTTTCTGGGTTTAAAACACTTCAGAGCAGTAATTTACTTGGAAGTGGTGGAGTCTCTATTTCTGTTCGTTCGCACATTTCGTTTGATGTATTGCCGATTGCTGGGGCTTCTCCTGCAATGTATGATATGGTTGGCATCAAAACCTCGAATCTTGTCAATAACATCAATATTGTTGCGGTGTATAGACACCCTAGATCTGGGATTGGTGCACGAGATCTTAATGCAGTTTTCAACTCTGTTAATGGTAATCCAAGTGATACTATTATCCTTGGCGATTTTAATGCCCACAACACTGCATGGAATTGCAAAACAACAAATAATAATGGAGAAATATTGCATGATATTATGGCTAATGAAGGTTTGATATGCATTAATGTGGACACTAGATCTCGTATTGGTTACAGCGGACAGAGGGACTCCAATATTGATCTCTTATTTGCATCTGGCAATGCTGCTGGCAACATTGACTATCTACAATTGGAAGAATCATATGACAGTGATCATGTTCCTATCAGCTTCTCCCTCGATGTCACTACACAGATTTATAGAAAACTATCAAATAAAACATCTTCTAAGAAGACGGATTGGTCACAGTACCAGGAATTTATCGAGAAAGAGATTGACTGCTCACTTTTGCCTGCTCTACCTTTGTTCAAGGAAGATTTTGAAAAATATTATCAGGATTTTATTGATATCCTTAAGACGGCTGTTCATCGGGCTTCTGGCAGACGCGGGGATTTTGTTCGCCCTGCCCCGGGTGACCCACGGAAACTAAAAAGATCTCACAAGTGGTGGAATTCGGATTGTGATGCTGCTGTTCGAGATAGAAGACAAGCCTTCATTGAATTTAAGAGACTCAGAAACATCCAAACATGGACCAACTATAAACGATATTGCGCTATTACCAAGAAAATTCTTAATCAGGCGAAAAAAGAAAACTGAAAGTTTTTGTAAAAGCATCAATAGATTTACGAGCCTCTCATATGTCTGGAGTACTATGCGTATTTTGAAAAATGCCCGTAAAAACATAGAGTGGAACAAATGGCAAACCAAGGATAGAGAATTGGTGATCAGGAAAACTATAGATGGTCTTGCCCCACCATATGTGAGCACTAATCCTTCATCTGAATCTGAATACTCATGTACGGATGAGGAGCTTGATGCACCATTTTTGCGATCGGAATTGGATAGAGCAATCAGAATGGTCAAGAGGGATTCTGCTCCTGGTATGGACGGTGTGGAATATCAGATGCTCAGGCTTCTCCCTGATTTGGGTAGGACTTGTCTTTTGGAATTATTTAATATTGTATGGGCTACTGGCGTCCTCTCCACGGACTGGTCCTGTTATCAGGTAATTTTTATTGATAAAGTTGGTAAAGAGAAAGTGCGTCCAATATCGTTGTCATCATGCGTCGGCAAGCTCATGGAGCGTATGATTAATGAAAGATTGATTTGATGGGCCGAGAAAGAAGGAAAATTCAGTTTGTCTCAGAGTGGTTTTAGGAGAGGGAAGTCTTGCGCTGATAATTTAGTGAGAATTACATCGGACATCCGAGCCGCTTTGAGTGCGAGGGAATACACTTTGGCTGCTTTCCTCGATGTCTCTTCGGCATACGACAGTGTGGAATTTCATATTATGCTGGATGGGTTGATGGCGCTTGGCTGTCCTGCGGGCATAGTCAAGTTCGTCCGAATTTGGCTATACCGAAGAAAAGTTAGATTTATTGTTAACTCTGGTGAGTACATAGATCGCTTTGTATTCAGGGGCCTCCCGCAAGGCGCCGTGCTTAGTCCGGCTTTATATTCGCTCTTCACTCGGATTCTTCGCGATGCTCTCCCGGAAGGAGTTGAGATGGTAGAGTTCGCGGACGACATTGGATTGTATGTCTCGGGACACGATCGTCGGCGCAATCGTCTCCTGCTTGAACAAGCAGTTAACATCATTGCTGAGACTCTGAGACGGATTGGTCTGGATTTGGAACCTAAGAAGACTGTCTTGGTTGAATTTAACAGGAATGGTTTTGTTGACAAAAACCTGTTTATCAACATTCAGGGATGCAAGGTATGCAATTGTGACGGTGCTAAATTTCTTGGCATTTGGTTAGATAATTGCCTTAAATTTCATCGACAAGTCCAGGAGGTTAGAGGAAAGGTCAACCGGGCTAACTCTGTTATGAGATATCTGTGCAAGGTGTCTAAGGGCATGGAGGTCAATACGGCACTCATGCTCTATAAAAGTTTAGTGAGATCTATTATTGATTATGGCGTCTTCATCTACTATCCTAGGGATTCAGCATTCCAGGTTAAGTTGGAGAGAACACAATATATAGGCATTCGGACTGCTTTGGGATACAGGAACAGCACTCCCAACAACGTCTTGATAGCCGAGGCCAAGGTAATGCTCCTTAAGGACAGAGCGATCATGCTGGGCAGTAATGTAAGACTTACAAGCTCTCTATGTTATCAGAAATTTGGAAGAAACTAAGATTTAGAACTGGCATTGGACAAGGGTACTCAGGGTAGACAGTTTGAAGTCTTCCAGGGCTCATATATGGCACATACTTTTGAACCATGTGTGGATCTGATGACCGGCGAGTCGAGGAAACATGAGCGGTGCTCGGATGAGGTACTCATTTATAGGATCATCGAGAAACATGACTTAGATACAGCTTTGGAAATAATCTACACTGACGGCTCTTATGACGAGTCATGTCGATCTACCGGTGCCAGTATGGTCATGGAAGACCAAGATATTGCATTTAAAATGAGTCTTCCGGAAACGTGTTCGTCATATATGGCGGAGGTATTTGCTATCAAATCTGCTCTTCAACTTATGACTCAACAACATTTACATAGAAAGAGAAACATTATCATAATGTCCGATTGCAGGTCGGCCCTGCAAGCTATCCATAATAATCACATTAATGTACATAAAAACCGGTATGTTACGGAGGCTAGACGATATATATATGACCTTGAGGCTATTTTTGATAAAAGAATAATATTGGTGTGGATCCCAGCGCATGTGGGTATCGCGGGCAATGAGCAGGCGGACGCTATGGCAAGGGAGGCTGCTTCGGAGGAGGCTGATCCGGCGATCGAGGTGCCGGTGGGCAACTTTAGGAGGCATGATAAGAGGGAGTCTTGGGAGGCCACACAGGTGTCGATCGTCCGCGATTCGGCGCACAAGGGAGTTTTTTATTTTGAACATTTCTATGATGGTCTTGCCACTAAACCGTGGTTCCAGAAAATTAATGCGGAAAGATATTTCGTGACTTTGTTCAATCGATTGAGAGCGAATCATTTTAATTTGGGTTCTTCACTGAAGAGAAAAGGATACATAGATAATGAAAGATGTGACTGTGGCTATGAGAGAGAAGATTTATACCATGTTTTACTGACATGCCATAAATACGATGATTATAGAATTGATATGGACAATGAACTGAGAGAAGCAAATTATTTGGAGAATATTGATCTAAATGCGTATATCATTAAATCAAAACAATGGGATGTTCTTTATATAACTTTTAAATTTTTTAAGAAGGTTGGTAAGGTTATTTGAACATGTATTGGCGGGCTTTGATATATTGAATCGCGAGATCGAGAGTGAAAAATGGTGGCGCCACGCGTCGCTCGCGTCAGTGGTGAGGCCATATGATGGACGTGTGTATCACGGTGATAATGTGAATAATTGACTGGGTCTACATCGCTTGTGCTAATTACCTTAGGGTACAAGGCACCTTATTTCCTCATCCGATGAATGTAACGGATAACCCCCCCCCCCCCTACGACCAAAGGCGAGTTCCGCTCGAGCCGTCGTGCGAGTCGGACGTGTTCTGCCTGCGCTCGTGTTCCCCCTCTTTGATACTCGTTTGTAAAGCATATATAGTATCGTTTTGCCGCGATTATTTTCTCGCGGTCCCCAGCTATTCGGGAGGGTTGTTTTTCTGAATTATTGCTCCCCCCTCGGAGGGGGAGCGTTCCCTTATTTTGTAAGGATGAATATCCAGATATCGGATAAATCCGTGAATTCGAGCGTTGATTGTGCGAACACTGAAAAGCGACACCCAGTGCAATAAGAGATACAAAACGAGTGTCTCTCTGGAACAATTTGACGAGTTCACGAGGGAATTAACGCTTAATGAACAGACGGAAATTAACCGGACTGGAATGGACAGTCGGTGTGACACCTTTGTGCTTCAGAGAGATATGGATATTTATACAGGACGAAATGAGTCATCCGATCGGAAGGATGAGATGGACGTGGATATGAATCGGGTGGAAAAAAGGAAGCGTGACACGGAGGACCGTGAACTTTTTGTACATAAAACGACCCCGCTGACGAATTGCTTAACGACCGGCGACAAGAATAATCAAGATGACCATGTTATTGTAGTGAGCGATCACGTGAATACGGGCGGTTCACCGCGTGAGACCACCGTGGGATTGTTGCCGTCTGCTTTAATGGAGAGGGAGATATATGTTATACGTGACCACAAGCTATGTAAATGTAGGGATAATCCGGAGATTCAGCGATTCACGAGATTCGATGATAAACATTCAGGTAAAGCCAGAATTAGTATTAAACTCGCACCTGAACATTCCACGACTCGCAAGGGCATGAATAAAACTAAAATTTGGATGATCTTGTTAGATTTACAAATCTGTCCGATCTCAGTGGATATGCTTAACCATTTTACAGCAGAAGCAGTTTTTAAAAAAGCGGGTGATGCTAACCGTGCGCTTGATTTAATTGATGGCATGCATGTTCCTAAGATTAAGGCTTATGTAGAACAACGATCGGTTGTTTGTAAAGGAGTCGTTTCAGATTGGCCGGCTGAGATTCCAGAGCTTTGGGATGCGATGCAGGACAAGTCGGATGTTATTAAAATTGAAAGAATGTACCGAAGAAAGTGGGATGCGGTTACGCAAAAATCGACTCTGGTGGCCTTGAGTAATATTTCTATAACCTTTAAGCTGGATAAAGTCAAAGATCTTAAAATTTTTCACAACAAAGTTAATTTAAGAGTAAGACCATTTATTCCACAGACTAGGCAATGTTTTAATTGCTTCAAGTTTGGACATACTAAAAATGCATGCAAAAGTGAGACGCGATGCATAGTATGCGGTGAAAAAGCGCATGGTCATTGTGAGAAATCTATATGTTGCTTCAACTGTGGTGGACAGCATAAATCCACATACCGTGGCTGTCCCGTGCTTGGAAAAAAATAAGAATATCAATATTATTATGGCCTATAACGGTGTTTCTTTTTTTAGTGCGAGACGGATCGCTGAGGGGGAAATTCCAATTCCAGCAAAGCCCTTGGACAGCAGGATTGACCCTGTGAGTTGGCCTGCCCTACCTCTTCGAAAATCAGCTGCCCCGGATACATCGTATACTCGCGAGAGATCGGAGCGTGGTATCGCTTCGGCGTGCGAGGCGATCCCTCTAGATCAAGTACGAAGGAACAGTCAGTCTCTGGTGGGATTGGCAATTATTATGGCCAGTTTAATATACGTAAAGAGGAAATAGCAGGGGATAGGAGAGGTCTGGCCTTGGCCGCGACCCGCGGGGCTGCCTGGTCCCAGGTGGTGCGGCGCAGACCGGAGAGGAATAGCGAAGGCCGGGAATATGGTGCTGTGGAGGAGATTATTGAGAGCATTATGTTGTTAATGAGGAGGTTTCCCTCAGCAAGGGATGGCCTGATTGAGGCTTTGACAAATGAGTGGCAAAATCATGTCCCTCCCTCTCCGAGCGGCGATACTAGTGTAGGAATCAGGAAGAAAACAAGAGATTTTAACAATCAAGGACAAGGAGGACAGTATACATGCGGAATGGGGAGAGATTTCCTCCCCCTCACTGTATAATTCAACCTTCTTTTGTGGAACTGTCGAGGGTATCAGAGCTGCAAGGAGGAACTGACGAAGCATGTCATGGAGTATGATGCTGTTGTGTTGACGGAGACTAGATGCAAAGGTCCGCGTAGGGTCTTCTTTCCCGGCTTCAGGTCGGTGAGTGGTGCTAACAGATTGGGGAGTGGTAGCGTCTCTGTGTCTTTGCGTACTTCTGTGGATTTTGCTGAGGTGCCAATACGTGGTTGCCTGCCTGTTGGATACGACGTTGTTTGCGTTAGAACGAACAATCTCTCTCGAAATATTAACATAGTTGCTGTTTATAGGCATTCTAGCGAACCGATGGCTAGACGCGACTTCGCGCCCATCTTCAGTGCTGTTGGTATGAATGGCCTTGACACTATTGTTCTGGATGATTTTAACGCTAAGAATGCCACATGGAACTGTCCTACGACGGATGCCAGGGAAGACCTTCTCTATGATATTATGGATGGTGGGGGTCTTATATGTGTCAACGTGGACACCTGTTCTCGTGATGGTGCTAGGGGGCAACGCGACTCTAACTTAGACCTATTATTTGACACGAGTGGCATAGCCGGAGGCATTTCTTATTTGCAGATCTCGGATTCGTGGGGAAGCGATCACCATCCTATCTCCTTCTCCTTCGATAGTACTCCCTTGATTTATGGGAAGACCACGAACCGGTTGTCCACAAAGAAGACCGACTGGAGTCGATTTCAACAGGTGGTAGAATCGGAAATGAGAGAGAAGACTCCGCTGCTGCGGGATCTTCTGGAAACAGATTTAAAGGCCTGCTATTCTTCTTTCATTAATATTGTCAGGAATGCTGTGGCTGTAGCCTCTGGCAGGAAATATCCTACCCCTCCTACGAGGATTCCCCCGAACAAGAGGAGACCTTCGCATAAATAGTGGGACGGAGAATGCGATGAAATTATTCGTATTAGAAGAGTCCCTGAGGGCCTTTAAGAATACCAAGAATCTACACGATTGGCTTGGGTATAAAAAGGCGGCAGCTTCGGCTAGACGGACCATTAAATTAAAGAAGAAAGCTAGATTCGAGGAGTTCTGCAAGGGGATTGACAGGTTCACGAGTCTTTCATATGTCTGGAAGACTATGCGCATCCTTAAGAATGCCAGAAGAAATTTGGAGTGGAATACTTGGCCCACCAGAAATAGGGAAGACGTAATCAGGTTCACTATCGAGGGCTTGGCCCCGCCCTTTGTTGGTGTGGAACCTGTATCCGATTTTGGGGAGTGCCATCCTGATGACGAGCTGGATGCACCGTTCTCTCGTGGGGAAATGGTCAGAGCTCTGAAGATGATACGGAAGGACTCATCTCCCGGTCTGGACGGCATTGAATACAAGACCATCAAGGCTCTTCCGGACAGCGCTAGGGACTTGCTGCTGGACATTTTTAACAGGGTGTGGTCTGCTGGTTCCCTTCCCAGTGATTGGTTTAATTACCAAGTAATCTTCATTGATAAGGTGGGCTGTGAAAAGGTTAGGGCTATTTCATTATTCTCCTGTGTCGGCAAGGTGATGGAAAGGATTATCAATGAAAGACTGGTCTGGTGGGCGGAGAAGGAAGAGAAATTTAGCCCGTCGCAGAGCGGTTTCCGCAGGGGCAGGTCATGCGCCGACAACCTGGTGAGAATTGTTGCAGATATTAAGACTGCAATGTGCGTCGGGGAATATACTCTGGCTGCGTTCCTTGACGTCTATTCCGCGTATGACTGTGTGGATTATTGGGTAATGCTGAGGAGATTGATGGCACTTGATTGCCCCCCCGCCATAGCCAGATTCATTAGTAATTGGCTATACCGAAGAAAAGTTCGATTTATAGTTAACGCTTGCGATTTGGTGGATCGACTTGTCTACAGGGGGCTCCCGCAGGGTGCTGTCCTGAGCCCGGTATTATACTCTTTGTACACGCAGTTTGCAGACGAAATCGGGCTGTACATCCGTGGACCGAACCGAGAGCGTAATCGACTCTTGCTACAACGAGCGATTAACATCATTGCTGACCGTTTGCGCGGCATGGGACTCGATCTGGAGCCGAGGAAGACTGCGTTAGTAGAGTTTTCCAGGAGTGTATACATCGATAGACGGTTGAATATACGTATTGATGGATGTGACGTTCCCAATTGCGGTGGTGCAAAATTCTTGGGTATCTGGCTGGACAACAGGCTGAGCTTCGAGCGTCAAATACGGGAAGTAAGGGGCAAGGTAAACCGAGCAAATTCTATTATTAGATACCTCTGTGGAGTCTCTAGGGGGATGGAGGTAAATACTGCACTTATGCTCTATAAGAGTGTTGTAAGGTCAATTATTGACTATGGAAGCTTCGTGTTCTTTCCCAGAATGGCCTCCTTGCAGCTTAAATTGGAAAGGGCTCAGTTCCTTGGTATTCGTACGGCCCTTGGCTATAAGAATTCCACCCCCAACAATGTGATTGTTGCGGAGGCTAAAGTGACATACTTGAAGGACCGGGCTATGTTGCTGGGTGTCAACTTTGCCAACAAGGCTATTGCCCATAATCAAAATGGTTTATGTGATAAGATGCGTGCTCTACATGAGAGTGAAAATTTTGTACGGTATAGACAGCCTACGTACGGGTCTTCCTTGTTGTCTGAGATATGGAAAAGAGTTAATCAAACTAAGCACCTCATTGGTCCTGTTGAGAAATTCCCGGTATTTAGCGGTTCGTACAGCGCCCACACGTTTGTACCTGCCGTTGACATGGACATTGGAGCGGGGAGAAAGCGAGAGAGTTTCTCTGACAATTCTTTTATCCAAAAAATTATTAGTAAATATTATTTGGGCCCGAACCCGGACATCTTCTTTACGGATGGCTCTTGTAGGGAAGCAGCGGTGTCCACGGGAGCGAGTATTGTGATCTGCGATCAGGAGGAGGCTTTTAAGATTAGTCTGCCCGGCCTTTGCTCTTCCTACACTGCGGAGGCCTTCGCTATTTGCTCTGCTCTTCGTTTGCTTTGGACACGCAGATGTGTGGGTGGTAGTGAGATAATTATCTTATCTGATTGTCAAGCTGTTCTCAGGTCTATTAATAATAATCACCTAAATGTCCACAAGAATAAATACGTTACGGAGGCTAGAATATTGATTTACAAGTTGGAGAAATTTTGTGATAAGAAGATTGTACTCGTATGGATTCCCGCTCACGCGGGAATTCTGGGAAACGAGATCGCGGATGGTTTGGCTAAGGAGACGACGGAGGAGGAGGCTGATCCCACCATTGCGGTTCCGGTGGGGGATTTGCTGGCGCATGCGAGAGAAGAAGCATGGGAGTCTACACAAGTATCGATCGCTCGCGACGCTTTACATAAAGGCGCTTTCTATTTTGAAAAGTTTTATCACAGTATATACAGTAGCGCAACTCCTCTGATTTCGTGTTGGCCAAAACGGATTGCGCATGCGCGAAATAAAGCACTATTTCTGTCTCTTTTCTTCTTACTGTCTTTCCTTTTCTAACGGATTTAGAGGCACATTTAAATGCCTAAGGCGTTAAAGTGCTATAGACAGCTATAGAGTGACTTGATAAAAGTCGGAAAAAAATTGTGTAAATTGTGTGATTGTAAAGTGTGTGATTGTGAAGAGATTTGTGAAGTGATTGTGAAGTGATTTGTGTATTGGAAGTATAGAAAGGAAAGTTAACCTGTATAAATTTTATACAGGTTTCCTTTTCTTTGAAAGCACTTTGATCTTAGCTTTGTTTCAGATTTTTTGCTACGAGAAGGAATTAGAAAATGGAAAAAACTATTAAAGGCGTTAAAAAAGAAAGTCATTGGTGTGCAGTGACAGGATGTATGAGCACCATAAATGTGGAAAAACGACACTTCTTCCTTTTTCCAAAAGAACATGATAGGTACAATACTATTTTAATAATTGTTTACATCATTATTTCATTATTTGCGTAGTTTAATTAATTATTCTGACATACACAGGTGGTTGGCATGGGTTCAAGCATGCAGAAGATTGGATTTAATACCAAAAGGCCCCGAGTATGCTCACCGCAATTGTGGATTGTGTCATGTACATTTTGAAGAAAATCAGTATAAAATTGTCAAAAGTCGAGCTCGCCTTCATCCAGATGCTGTACCAACAAGATGTTTAGAGTTTACCAATAATAAGTAAGTTTTCATTTATATTAGTTTTAATTACTCTTTATTTGGAAAAATCTAGTTTTGATACTTAAAAATATTTTTGATAGTAATATAAAATAATTAAAAATATAATATTTTACAGCAGTGTACTACAGCTTCTACAGTATCAACAGATGTAATATCAATGGAAAATGAAAATAATAATATGTAAGCTATTTTTGCATTTATTATAAAAATATTAGAAAAATTAAATTTAAATTAACACATAACTCAAAAAACGGAAGAAGTTTATGTATTTTATTAGTATTACAATGCGCGAATTATACATATATATTTAGTTTTTAATATTAATAAGTTTTTAATATTATTAATGCAATTTCTTTTGCGCAATAGCTTAGCATTATCAGTAAAGTTTTCAATAATATATATTCATTATTTGTAAAAATTTATCTACATATATGTTATAAAATAAAATGTAAAAATTTTATCAATATATATTGACCACATACTATTGTATCATTAAAAAATTGAGTTTATATTACTACACACACACACACACACACACACACACACAAAATGTATAATATATTTAATAAATAATATATTGTAAAATGTGACATATTTTATAAAAATATATAAATGTATACATTTAAACTAAAAAGTGTTATATTAATTTAAAATGTTTACATAATTTCTTTGTGTGTATTGTGTATACTTTTATGCGAGAAAATTATTCTATATATTATATATGTTATATACTTATATTTTACATTTATTCCTGACTTATCATATAATATATATATATATATATATATATATATATATATTTATTTATTTATTTATTTATTTATTTATTTATATAACATACTGTTATATTATTTTAATTATTAGTATAATATTTCATATATTAATATTTTATATATCATTATTTTGCATCATTAACGGATTCATCTATTATATATGTAATATTTTTTAATATTTTAATTTCTTTCATTTTTTTACGCGCGCATTGCATGACATTGTACATTGTTAACAATAATTCTGCATAATTTTTATTGAAACTAACAGACACGGTTGTATCTCGCGCCAACTGCGTTAAATTAACCTCAATATGGACTGAACGAGTAGGAAGGAGAGAGATGATGAAGAAAGAAGTGAGACAGAATACTGCTTTATTTCGCGCATGCGCACTCCATTTTGGCCAACACTAACATCAAAGGTGCCGACAGAGAGTTGCGCTACTGTATATACTGTGGTTTTATGATCGAGCTTCATCTGTACTGTGGTTCCGCAAAGTCAGAGCGGAGAGATATTTTGTTACGTTCATCAATCGCTTGAGAGCAAATCATTATAACCTGGGTGCTTCCCTCAAGAGAAAGAATTATATTGTAAATGAGAGATGCGAATGCGGTTGCGAATGCGAGGATATCCACCATTTTGTTTAGAGATGTAACAAATATGTTGAACACAGAGTTGTTTTGGAGGCTGAATTGAGAGAGGTTAACTTCACGGATGATATTGACATCTTTCGTCTCATTCAGGAGAAAAACTGGGACGTGCTATACATTATCTTCAAATACGTTAAGGCTACGGGCAGAATTGTTTGACATTGGAACTCGATATAATAGCTGTGCCCGGGTCAGGGTTTTTTGGTTTTAGATGGTTTTTTTTTTTTTTATTGGGATTATATTCTTTGTGCCAGTTGCTGTTGGGCAGAAGGCACATGACTGTCCTCACCTCATCCGAGGACTACTTGGAAAAAACCCCTTACGACCAAAGGCTCCTTAGCTAATCATGCACTTATCATACAATCTTCTTTACAATCATCGATCGAAACCTTCCCTACTTTACCTACATTACCTTTACCGCCTTTGCCGCCTAACTGACTCGTCACCATAACCTCCTCATCCTACCACGTTCTCTAAGGAGTTCGGCTCGAACCGCCATACGAGTCGGACGTGTTAGCCAGTGCTTTGCCTCGTGGTACTTAACCTCTCGTATTCGGATAGAGACACGTGCGTCGTACTGCGTAGTCTTGTTACACTCAGTTCGGGTGGGCTCTGTTTAATTAATTCTTACTTTCTACTCCCCCCTCTCGGAGGGGGAGGGTTCTTTTTGTGTCAAAGAGATAGATTTTCTTATGGAATCACACGAATTGGAAGACACGCGGTCGGTATGCGACGAGACCGTTTCGAGCGAGAATAGTCAGTTGAGTTCCGTTAAGAGGCAAAAAACGTGTATAGACGATATAAGTGTAAATTCTTTCGAAACGTTTGCTTCTTCTGCGACAACTGAGGGGAGCTGGCAAAAGGTGAAATACCGTGGACACGCCTCTTCCAAGAGGTCAAGAGAAGAAGAAATATTAAAAAGACGCAATATCGACACGGAGACCAAAGCATCCCGGAACAATATGGAGATAGAAAATAATGACGACGAGGATTCCCAGGACATGTATCAGGATCCTTATAAGCATAGTGATATTAGTGATAGCGCTCCCCCCGTCCCGCCCGTCCATATAAGCTGTGATGTAAACGCCGAAGTATCACGTGTCCCCGGCGTGGCAATCATCAACAACGTACCTGATGCTCAAGCCGCTGAGAAATATGTAAACACTACTGCCAATATTATTAAAGAGGCATATATTGTTAGCGGAAATATTCTAAAAGTCCGTGACCCTTCGGATAATGTAGCAACGGATACACGGAAATTCAATAGATATGAAGACGATTATAAAGGTAAAGCTAGTATTATTTTGCGACTTCCTCCGGACCAAACTACGACCAGAAGAGGTAAAAATCAGATAAAGATATGGATGATTTTGAATGAGCTACGGATTTGCCCGCTATCCGTCTCCATGATTAGTCATTTTTCAGCTGAGGCTGAATTCAAAGATTTTAGAGATGCCAATTACGCGCTTGATAAGATCGATGCCCTTGGAGCCCCAGTGAAGCTCAAGGCCAATTTAGAACAACGTTTCTGTATTAGTAAAGGTGTCATTTCGGATTGGCCCTCGTCTATACCGGAACTATGGTCGTGTATTCGGGATAAATCTAAGATCCTGAGTATCGAGCGTATGTATCGTAGAAAATGGGACCCGGAGAATAGTAAAACTTCGCTGGTTGCCACGGACAGTATTATCGTGACCTTTAAGGACAAGAATATTCGTGACCTGACTGTTTTTGACAAAGGTATCGCCCTTAGAGTTCGACGTTACGTCCCTCAGGTACGTCAATGCTTCAATTGTTTTAGATTTGGTCACACCAAATTAAATTGTAAAAGTGAAACACGTTGTATAATTTGCGGAGATAAAGCACATGGTCGTTGTGAAAGAGAACAACGCTGCTATAACTGCGGGGGTCAACACAAATCTACGTTTAAAGGCTGCCCCCAGTATGACAAAAATAAAAACATTAACATAGTTATGGCCCACAGAAATGTCTCATTTTATAGTGCGAGACAGATTGTGGAAGGAGAGACGCTGGATTCTCCACAAGAATTCCAAAACAAATTTATTAATCCGACTTCCTGGCCAGGTCTTGCGTTATCGGCAGGGCCCAGTTCATACTCTGAGGTCCTGCGATCGGTGCCACGTTCTACACGTACAAGTGGATTGGCCGCTCCAATACAGAGAGACAATGGGAATTATCCTCCTCCTTTTCCTACGAGGGATAAACGGAGAACGATATATGAAGCTCCGCGAAAAAATTTTTATAAGTCCTTTGACCTTCGCTCTGGCGAAATTACTAGGGAGAAGACAGGTATAATGTTCTCAGCGAGCCGCCGGGGGGAGAGCGAGATCCTCTCCAGGGACAACTTTACGAACGTGGATCACCAGGAGGATCAACGAATTGCGGAAACCATCGAGAGCATTTTGCTGCTTCTTCGGAGGGTACCGGGAGCTCGGATTAAGTTGATTCGCGCCCTAGCTATGTCGGGGTCACAAGAGGATCAGGAGGGGGATGCCCCCCAGTATTCAGATAATTCACAATTATATGAGGAAATGGAAAATAGAGAATCATCAAGGTACGGTAGAAACAAAGATAAATATCGCTTTAATTTTACATAAAAATTCAAACTATTACTTTGGAACTGCAGAGGTTATAAAAGTCATAAAAACGAACTGTCAAAATTATCAATGGATTACGACATTATTGTACTTACAGAAACTCGGTGTACTAGTCATAATTCAATTTATCTTTCTGGATTTAGAACAATCCAGAGCAGGAACATGCTTGGAAGCGGTGGTGTTTCTATTTCTGTCCGGTCTTGTATCGCATTTGACGTGTTACCAATTGTCGGGACGCCCCCCGCAATGTACGATACAGTGGGCATCAAGACTTCGAATCTTGAAAATAATATCAACATTGTTGCAGTTTATCGTCACCCCAGAGCTGGTATGAGTGCACGTGATCTTACTACAGTCTTCAACTCCATTAATGGTAATCAATGTGATAGTATTATTCTTGGCGACTTTAATGCCCATAATACAGCATGGAACTGCGAGTCATCTAATAATAACGGAGATATATTGCATGATGCCATGGCTAATGCAGGTTTTATATGCATTAATGTGGACACTAGATCCCGTATTGGTTGCAGCGGACAGAGGGATTCCAATATTGATCTCCTGTTTGCTGCTGGCAGTGTTGCTGGCAGCATTGATTACCAACAATTAGAAGAGTCCCATGATAGCGATCACGTCCCCATTGGATTTTTTGTGGACATCAACACTCGCATATATAGAAAATTATAAAATAGAACATCCACTAAAAGGACGGATTGGTCACAATATCGGGAGATAGTTGAGAGGGAGATCGACAGAGCATTGGCATCTGCCGGGCCAAGATTTGGAGATGACTTTGAAAAATATTATCAGGATTTCATTTCCACGTTGAAGTCTGCTGTTTTTCAAGCCTCAGGTAGACGTACGGACCTGAACCGTCCTTTCCAGATTGACCCGCGGAAAATTAAGAGATCTCACAGATGGTGGAATTTGGACTGTGATGTAGCGATTCGGGACAGAAGGCGTGCCTTTTCGGAATTTAAAAGACTTAGAAACATTCAAGCTTGGACCAAGTACAAGCGACAGTGTGCTGTCACCAGAAAAATTTTGAATAAGGCAAAAAAGGATAATTTTGATGATTTTTGTAAGGGTATCAACAGATTTACAAGTCTCTCTTATGTTTGGAGTACCATGCGCATTTTGAAAAACACTCGTAAAAATATAGAATGGAATAAGTGGCAAACCAAGGATAGAGAATCGGAAATTAGGAAAACTGTTGACGGCTTGGCTCCTCCATTTGTGGGCTCCAACCCGACAGGTGATCCGGAATACTTGGGTACGGGTGTGGAGTTCGATGCTCCTTTTATACGATCAGAATTGGATAGAGCGATTAGAATGATCAAAAGGGACTCAGCCCCTGGTATGGATGGTGTGGAGTACCAAATGCTTAGATTGTTGCCTGAATCGGGTAAGGTTTGCCTTTTGGAATTATTCAATGTTGTTTGGTTGACTGGTGTTCTGCCTGCTGACTGGTCATGTTACCAAGTAATTTTTATTGACAAGGCTGGCAAGGAGAAAGTGCGACCCATATCGTTATCATCATGTGTAGGTAAACTTATGGAGCGGATGATAAATGAGAGGTTGATCTGGTGGGCAGAAAAAGAGGGCAAATTTAGTATGTCCCAGAACGGTTTTAGAAGAGGGAGATCCTGCGCTGATAACCTGGCAAGAATCACATCAGATATTCGCGCTGCACTAAGTGCTAGAGAGTACACTTTGGCGGCCTTCCTTGACGTATCATCGGCGTATGACAGTGTGGAGTTTCGCATCTTGCTGGATGGGCTTATGACGCTTGGCTGTCCTGCGGGCATAGTCAATTTCGTTCGAAATTGGCTATACCGAAGAAAAGTAAGATTTATTGTTAACTCCGTTGAACATATAGATCGCTTCGTATACAGGGGCCTCCCGCAAGGCGCCGTGCTTAGTCCGGCTTTGTATTCTCTCTTCACTCGGATTCTATATGACGCTCTCCCGGAAGGTGTTGAGATGGTCGATTTCGCGGACGACATTGGTATGTACGTCTCGGGACGGGATCGTCAGCGCAACCGCCTCCTGCTGGAACAAGCAGTTAACACTGTTGCTTCAACTCTGGGCCGAATCGGTTTGGACCTTGAACCTAAGAAGACTGTCTTGGTGGAATTCAATAGGAATGGTTATGTGGATAAAAATATGACCATTAACATTCAGGGATGTAAGGTATGTAACAACAACTGCGCTAAATTTCTCGGCATCTGGTTGGATAATAGCCTCAAATTTAATCGTCAAGTTCAGGAGGTCAGAGGGAAGGTCAATCGGGCTAACTCCGTTATGAGATACCTGTGTAGAGTGGCCAAGGGCATGGAGGTCAACACGGCTCTCATGCTCTATAAAAGCCTGGTGAGATCTATTACGGATTATGGAATTTTTGTTTATTTTTCGAGGGATGCTGCATCCCAGATCAAATTAGAGAGAACTCAGTATATGGGCATTCGAACTGCACTTGGATACAGGAATAGTACCCCCAATAATGTACTGATAGCTGAGGCTAAGGTGATGCTTCTCAGAGACAGAGCCTTCATGTTGGGTTGTAATTTTGTAACTCGAGCTATTGCGTATAACAGGAACGGTCTGTGCGATAAATTGCAACAAATGTTGGATCGAGAGAGTTATTGTCGTTTTCTCCAGCCAACACACAAATTTTCCATGTTATCAGAAATTTGGAAGAAATTGAGATTTAGAACCGGTATTGGACGAAGTGGACAATTTGAAATTTTTCAGGGCCCCTACATGGCTCATACCTTCGAACCATGTGTAGATTTGGAAATCGGTGAATCGAGGAAACGTGAACGATACTCGGACGAGTTACTTACATGTAAGATCGTTGAGAAGCACTGTGTGGACGCAGATATGGAGATAGTCTATACGGATGGCTCGTATGAGGAATCAAGTCGATCAACAGAGGCCAGTATGGTTATTGAGGATCAGGATGTTGCTTTCAAAATGAGCCTTCCGGGAACATGCTCATCGTACACGGCGGAAGCATTCGCCATTAAGTCGGCGCTCCAACTTATGATTCAGCAGCACTCTCATAGAAACAGGAGTATTATCATTATGTCAGATTGTAAGTCGGCCTTACAGGCCATTCAAAGCAACCTCATTAATGTGCATAGAAATAGATATATTACGGAAGCTAGACGTCACATATATGACCTTGAGACTAATCTCGGTAAAAGAATCATATTGGTCTGGATCCCGGCTCACGTGGGCATTGCAGGCAACGAGCAGGCGGATACTCTAGCAAGAGAGGCAGCTTTGGAGGAGGCTGATCGGACGATTGAGATACCGGTGGGTGACTTTAGGAAACAGGATAGGATTGAGGCATGGAATGCCACACAAAAAGCCATTGTCCGCGATGCAGCGCACAAAGGAATTTTCTACTTTAATCACTTCTATGATGATGTCGCCACTAAACCGTGGTTCCACAAAATCAACGCGGAAAGATATTTTGTGACCCTATTCAATCGGCTGAGAGCGAATCATTTCAACTTGGGATCATCATTGAAGAGAAAGGGATACATAGATAATGAAAGATGTGAATGCGGATATGAGAGAGAGGACTTATACCATGTACTATTAACATGCCAAAAATATGACGAGTATAGAATAGAAATGGATAAAGAATTGAGAGACGCGAATTACTTAGAGAATATTGATTTAATGCGTATTATTAAAACTAAAAATTGGGACATATTGTACATCATATTCAAATTTCTCAAGAAAATTGGAAAAGTTATCTAGATACACACGGGCGGGTATTGATTTACTATATCACGCGTTTGGGATTACAAGATGGTGGTGTTTCGCGGTAGTGGGGCGGCCGCGAGACATATATATTTGTACAATGGAAATAATGTAAATGCCGAACTGGGTCTACATCGCTTGTGTCAATTACCCTTGGGTACAAGACACCATAATTCCTCACCCGAGGAATGCAATTGAAAAAACCCCCCACGTTCTCTAAGATTCCGGCTCGGACCGTCGCACGAGTCGGACGTGTTTGCGAGTCGCTCTCTACCGCTATCGATAGTTGCTAGGTTATAGTTGGTGTCGTGTTGCCTTACCGTATCGGCCCGGGGTGACCCTCTTATTCGGGCGAGTGTTATATATTTTTAGTAGCTCCCCTCTCGGAGGGGGAGCGATATTCCAGGGATGAATCCTCCCGTGGACCCGAGTGATATTAACGATGATAAGCGTGTGTCGATGGACACTTCACTGTGCAATAAGAGGCAGAGGTCGAGTATTTCGGAAGAATACTTTGACGAGTTCTCTAAAGACAATTTATAGTTGAACGACCGGCTCGAGATGCTGTGTGCCGGGATTACTAAAAAACGCGCCACGTCTGTGAATCAGATTAATGACGAAGAAAACTAGACGGATTTACAAGTGCTCTCGCCCCCGGGGAACGAGATGGAGGTGGACAATACGAACTGTGATAGGGGTGACTCTATAAACTGTGATATTAACAATAAAACGAGTGTGACGACGTCTCCGGTAGACGAAGATATTAACAATAATAGCCAGTACGAGCGTACGCCTGAAACCTTGGGCGATCACGTGAACAGCGGCGACGAGCGGCATGATACGGACGTGAATCTCATGTCGAGGATTGAAAAGGAGATATATACAGTTAGCGAACAAGGATTGAAGAAGTGTGTAAACAAGCCGGAATTCCAGCGGTATATTAAGTTTGACGAACACTATGAAGATAAAGCTAAGATTATTGTTAGGCTTGAGCCACAACATGCCGCTACCAGAAAGGGTACGAATGAAATAAAAATTTGGATGCTCCTTTCTTAGTCGAATATTTGTCCCACAGCCGTGGAAATGCTAAACCACTTCTCGGCTGAAGTGGAATTCGCTAACGCTACAGAGGCCAACCGTGCGCTTAAGATTATTGAAAAATTAAGGGTTTCAAAAATAAAAGCATATATTGTGCAACGCTGTATTATTAGCAAGGGCGTTGTTACAGACTGGCCGGCCGGCATCCCGGAGCTTTGGGAAGTGTTGCAAGATAGGGCTGATATATTGAGTCTGGAAAGAATGTATCGGAGAAAGTGGGACGTTGCTACTAGAACATCATCTCTCATGGCCACGGATAATATTATGATAACATTTAAGTCGAAAAGTATCAGGAATCTGAAGATTTTTCAACATGGTGTTAACCTCAGAGTAAAGCCGTTTATTCCGCAAACTAAACAATGTTTTAATTGTTTTAAGTTCGGTCACACTAAGTTGGCATGTAAAAGCGACACTCGCTGCATCGTGTGTGGAGATAAAACACACGGTAGTGTCCAATGTGAAAAACCTATGCGATGTTTCAATTGTCATGGTCCGCATAAATCAACTTTCCGTGGTTGCCCGATGTACGAGAAAAACAGGAATATAAATGCAGTTATGGCGTTTAACAATATTTCTTTCTACAGTGCGAGAAGGCTGGTGGAGGGAAAATCCCCGTCTACAGATAGGCCTATGGACAGCAGGATGGATTCTACTAGTTGGCCGGTGTTGCCGTCGCGGAGGGCGAGGCCTGTGATACCGGAGGCACGCGAACCAACGCCGCGTAAATTTTCTTATGCTGATAGTGGCCCCCCGAAAGTTAGAAGCAGAGCGAGGCCTATTTCAAGTGGAATTGGCAACTACTTTGCCCAATTTAATAGCCATGAAGAAGATATTTCTGCGGACAGAAGAGGATTGGCCTTATCTGGTAACCGAGGAGCTTCTCGGTCTCAAGTGGTACGTCGTGAGGTTGGAGATGAGGCGGTGCAGCGGGATGCTGCGGTGGGTGAGATCGTCGCGAGCATAATGTCTCTCATTAAGAGATTTCCATTGGCTAGGATAGGCCTGATTGAGGCATTAACGAGGGAAAGGCATGAGGCATCTCTCCCTACACGTGACGGTGCTGGTAATGGTGCCAATAAGGATATGAATATGGAGGATTATTGTTGGTATGGATCGCAGAGCTATAATAGTGAGGGAAGGACTCCCTCCCACGAGAGAACATAATTCAGGCTCCTTCTGTGGAATTGCAGAGGATACCGTAGCTGTAAGGAGGAACTGGCCCGACACGCTTCGGAGTATGACATTGTGATTTTATCAGAAACAAGATGTAAGGGTCCACGAGGTGTTACTCTTTCTAACTTTAAATCTGTCAATAGTGCCAACAGACTGGGTAGTGGCGGTGTATCTGTCTCTCTACGCAATTCTGTGGAGTTCTCTGAAATCCCATTACAAGTTGCTTTGCCGGTGGGGTATGATGTTGTGTGTGTCAAGACAAATAATCTATCTTGTAATGTCAACATTGTGGCTGTTTACAGGCACCCCTGTGAGCCGATGAACAGACATGATTTCAGACCGATTTTTAATGCTATTAGGGGAAATGGCCTGGATACAATTATTATGGGAGACTTTAATGCCCATAACACCCTATGGAACTGCCCAACTACTAACGGCAATGGTGACTTGTTACATGAAATTATGGATGAGGAGGAACTGTTGTGCGTGAACGTGGACACTTACTCTCGAAGCGGTGTCAGGGGTCAAAGGGACACAAACCTAGACCTTCTTTTTGGCACAAGGAAAATTATTGAGGGAGTTTCATACTCGCAGGAGCCGGATCCTTGGGGCAGTGATCATCATCCGTTATCTTTTTCGTTTGGAAGCTCCTCTTTGATATATGGTAAGGTTACCAACAGGTTGTCTACCAAAAAGACGAACTGGGGTAGATTCTGTGAATTAATGAAGGAGGAAATGAAGGATATTGCTCAGCGACGCATTCTCCTGGGGCAGGATTTGGAGGCGTGCTACTCGTCGTTTGTCGCTTCTATTGGGAGCGCTGTTGCAACGGCCTCGGGCAGAAGAAGTACCGCCCCGCCCACGCACGTCCCTCAGAATAGAAGAAAACCGTCTCATAAATGGTGGGACGCTGAGTGTGACGAGGCCATCCGTCTCAGAAGGGAATCCTTCAAGTCATTTAAGTCTACAAAGAGTCTACATGATTGGCTTGCGTATAAGAGGGCGACCGCGATAGTTAAAAAAACTATCAAGCAGAAGAAGAAGATTGGCTTTGAGGAGTTCTGTAAGGGCATCGATAGGTTCACCAGCCTATCATATGTGTGGAAGATTATGCGTATTTTCAAGAACGCCAGAAAAAACTTGGAATGGAATACTTGGCCCACTAAGAATAGGGAGGATGTTGTGAAGTCTTCTATCGACTGTCTTGCTCCGCCTTTTGTGGGGGTGGAGCCGGTTTCTGACTTTGATGGATGTCGACCGAATGCTGAGTTGGATGCACCGTTTACCCGGGAAGAGATGACGAGGGCTTTGGAGATGATCCGCAAGGACTCTTCCCCGGGGCTTGATGGCATTGAATATAAAACTATCAAGGCCCTTCCGGACATGGCCAAGGAACATTTGTTGGAGATTTACAACAAGGTGTGGTCAACATGCTGCATACCTGGTGACTGGTTTAACTACCAAGTGATTTTTATCGACAAGGTCGGTTGTGAAAGGGTTAGGCCCATATCCCTGTCTTCCTGCGTTGGCAAAGTGATGGAGAGGATGATCAATGAGCGTTTGGTCTGGTGGGCTGAGAAGGAGGACAAATTTAGTCCGTCCCAGAGTGGCTTTCGCAGGGGTAAGTCATGCGCCGATAATCTGGTCAAAATTGTGTCGGACATCAAATCTGCGATGAGCGTTGGTGAATACACGTTGGCTGCCTTCCTAGATGTCTCGTCCGCGTATGACAGTGTGGACTATTGGATAATGTTGAGGAGATTGATAGCGCTTGGTTGCCCCCCAGCTATAGCCAGATTCGTCAATTTGTGGCTGTATCGTAGAAGAGTGCGATTTATAATTAATTCTGGTTTATTTGTGGATCGCCTTGTTTATCGGGGTCTCCCGCAGGGTGCTGTCTTGAGCCCGATACTGTATTCATTGTACACACAGGGTCTATGTACGGACTTGCCGGAGGGTGTCGAGGTGGTTGAGTTTGCTGATGACATCGGGGTTTATGTACGTGGACCGAATCGGGAGAGAAATAGACTGCTATTACAGAGGGCTATTGATATTATTGCTGAACGACTGCGGGGACTGGGCCTGGACCTGGAACCTAGAAAGACGGTATTGGTAGAGTTTGCCAAGAGCGGGTACATCGACAGAAATATGAACATAGTCATTAATGGTTGCAGTGTTTTTAATTGTGGCGGGGCCAGATTCCTGGGTGTCTGGCTGGACAACAAGCTGAGTTTTGAACAGCAAATTCAGATCGTGAGGGGCAAAGTGAACCGTGCCAACTCCATTATTAGATATCTATGTGGGATCTCAAGAGGAATGGAGGTCAACACTGCATTATTGCTATACAAGAGTCTCGTCAGATCGGTTATTGACTATGCGTGCTTCGTGTTCTTCCCCAGGGAGTGCTCGTTACAGCTCAAGTTAGAGAGAGCCCAAAATCTTGGGATACGCACTGCCCTTGGTTATAGGAACTCTACTCCGAATAACGTGATCACCGCGGAGGCCAAGGTGATGCTGCTAAGGGACCGAGCGCTGATGCTGGGCGCTAACTTCGCAAATAAGGCAATTGCACACAACACTAATGGCCTATGCGATAAGATGCGTGGGCTGTTGATGGCTGAGAATTTTAAGAGATATAGACAACCCGCATATAGACTCTCTCTCCTTGCGGAGATATGGCGTAAAGTGGAAAGAACGAGAAGGCTTATCGGCCCGGTTGAGAAGCCACTTATCTTCAACGGATTTTTTAATGCCCACACCTTTATTCCGAGGGTGGACTTAGATATTGGTGCCGTGAGAAAAAATAAAAAGTGTTCTGACCGAGCTCTGATCAAGAAGATAATCGAGAGGTTCCAACTGAAAAACAACCCGGATATCATCTTCACCGACGGCTCTTGTAAGGAAGATGCGATGGCCACTGGTGCTAGTATTGTGATTTGCGATCAAGAGGAGGCTTTCAAGATAAGTCTCCCTAATGTATGTTCATCTTATACTGCGGAGGCTTTCGCGGTCTGTGCTATCCTGCGGCTGCTGTGGACGCGAAGATATGAGAGTGGTGATGAAGTGATTATTTTGTCTGATTGCCAATCTGTCCTTAAATCTATTTGCAACAATCACCTGAATGTGCATAAAAATAAGTATGTCACAGAGGCCAGAATATTGATTTATAATTTGGAGAGATTGAGAGGCAAGAAGATCGTGCTGGTGTGGATTCCTTCACATGTGGGCATTCTGGGAAATGAGATGGCTGACGGACTTGCTAAGGAGGCAACGGAGGAGGAGCCCGACCCCACCATCTCGGTCCCGGTGGGGGACTTGTTGGTGCGAGCGAGAGAGGAGTCATGGGAGGCAACGCAAGTATCGATCGAACGCGATGCTCAACACAAGGGCACTTTCTATTTTGATACATTCTATGACCGAGAGGCGAGACAGCCGTGGTTTCGCAAGGTCCGTGCGGAGAGATATTTTGTTACATTGATCAATCGCCTTAGGGCAAACCATTATAATTTGAACGCATCCCTGCAAAGGAAAAATTATATAGATAGTGCGAGATGCGAATGCGGATGTGAATACGAGGATATACACCACGTTATTTTGAGATGCAATAAGTATGACGATCAGAGGTTAATCATGGATGCCGAGCTGAGAGAGTTTGAATTTACTGAGGATATAGACATATTCCGTTTAATACGTGCGAAGAATTGGGATATAGTGGATATTATTTTTAAATTTATTAGAGCTACGCGTAGAGTGATTTGAATTGTCTGTGTTTTGATGGTGATAGAGACACGAGACTATAGTATATGGTCATTATTAGTTTTAGATCAATTGTGCCAAATAGCCTAGTGCTGAAGGCGCCTAATCGTCCTCACCCGAGGACAAACTGGAAAAAACCCCCCCACGTTCTCTAAACACTTTTATACTACTTTTCTCTACTTGCATCCTACTACCTCTCTTCATTCTCATCGCATCTCCTACTTACACCCTATCTTTCCATTATCCCTACTTGCCACATACTAATCTTTAAACCCAGAAACAAAGCTAAAATCGCACAACGCACTTTCACCGCTACCATTCACACACACGCCATCTAACCAAGTCCAGCGTCTTGCTATTTATAATACTAAACATTAAGAAATGTTTAGTCATGTAAAACATCTTGTTAACTAACTAATAACTTTTTCATTTTTACACATTAACTCTTGAGATATTTCCTCGACTATGTAGTTGAATTATTTTAATTTGCGAAAAATATAGCAACGCGCTTTTTTTGTCTGTCTCTTCGACATCCTTTTCCTCCGAGCATTCATCTGATCTCTGTGTGCTATATTCCATTGCAGTCTACAAAAGAATGTTGAATATTTAAATCTGTAATAACTTACTGCATCTGAATAGCGCTCTTAATTAATAGCTGTTTCGTGCATAATCGTAATACTCCACGTGGTTACACAGAAATTTAAATAATACGTATTGTGATTAGATAAATGTAGCTGTATACGACATAGTCGTAAGTCAATGTCGCGCGTCCAAATGTAAAATTACTACTTACCTTCAAAAATTTATCATCGATAGGATTAACATATTCGTGCTGTTCAGGAGCTAAATCTGTGGCTATCGAGTTGAGTGTTACTTCAACCTCGTCGCTACGATCATACGAGGAATTTTGGAAGCGAATGCTGCTGCAGCTATAACACAACATTGTACGATATTTTTATATGCGAGTAATAATTGTATATTATACAGTTAAAGATCGATTTCTAGTTAAATTTAACACTAAAATAAATTTGGGACGTACCTTAAATCGCTTGCTGATTTCGATTTTAATCTGTTTTTTTGATAGTAGTAGTAAACACATAACGCCAGAACACCAACTAACAATACGATTATTGTTATGCTATAAACGCCACTTGTATTCCGTGTATTCCTTAACGAGCTGCTGCTTCTAGGAGTATGTTTCACCTCATTCATTGTCGAGCAAGTGCTATTGGACTGTATCGGTTGACCATCTGAACAAATGCATGTTGCGTTGTCCTTCTTCAGAACGCACATATAGTCACAATACTTTTCGTCGCAAGGATTTTTACCTACCGAATAAATACATAATTTAATTTTACTTCGTAATTCTGTTAAGATTAATGTATATACGTGGATAGGATTTTGATTTCGAGATTATTTTTCTTAAGTATTATATTTATATTTATACCAACCGGAAGGTTGTGTGGAAATATGATGAATCGCGAAATACTTGTAAATATTATTTGTGCCTAGATCTATCGTTTTGCACGGTTTTTTACCATACAGCTTACAACTTTGCAGTTGACCGTTCGAACCCATAAACCAGTAAAGCGACTGCTCATACATACCAATGCCTAACGGACGATGTATCTAACAAAAAAAGCAAGGAATATGTTTACAAAGAGATGCTTATATTTTATATAAAATGTTTTTGTTGTAAGAGAACGGATTGACATAATGAACCACATAAATGCTAATAATATTAACACATATTTGTTACTAAGAACGTGCTATTTTGGCTTCCATCCAAATTAGATGATTCAATGGTTCTCAGGTAACTGTCTGACTAATATAATTTAGATTTTATATGATCGATTACCATCCCGGTCACGAAGCCTGTATGAGAATTAATCATTTTTATGTCCAAGCCCATCATATCTGCTCGATATATTTTGCTGGACGGCTGGACCGTATCCCAAGTGATTTGAGTCCAAAATAGCAATCTACAATATCAAGAACGATTTTAAAATCTAAAATTCTAACAATTTAGTTTCATATTGATGTCTATTAAATTGACATAAGTCCGTTAAATGAACGACTGATAAAATGAGAAAACTGCAAATAGAATAAACAAGAATTACTTGTTAATCGGGTCAACTATAAGAGACACTACTTTTGCCTTATTATCTTCTATCTTGACCAGCGTCGCACATATTTGTTTCTCCAAATCGCATACCTTCAATTAATTAATTAAATAAATATTCAGATCACGATATTCTTTTATTGATTTCATGTTGAAAAGAAGTTATACCTTAATCGTATTCGGCCGGCCGTTATCAATGACGTAGACGTTACCAGTAATCCAATCGACTGCGAGTGCCTGCGGATGCTCAACAATCCTAACTGTGCTTATTTTCTTCGTTGCAACGTTGATTTTTTTAATAGTGCCGAACTCATCTGTAATTATGTTTTTCCTCAATATTTAGTCAGATAATGCAAAATTCTTTTGAAAGACGCTTTCAATCTGTTATTGGATGGGAATTCTTTGGATCTTTATGTCCTCTAGACATATTGTGTATTAATAATTGACTCGATACATAAGATTGAAACAAAGAGACTAACCGCTACTCCAATAAACAATGTCGTGGACCGCGTTCAGGTCGAGACCGCTTACACTCGAGTCCGTTAATGAATCAATTATCTCAACGAAGTGTAAATTAGACGAGATTCTCCTAATATCATTCTCACTGGCGGTAATGAATTCCATTGTCGGTCCTAAATGATTGTCAATGATTTTTATTACTTTAAATGATTTGCACAAACGTTTAATAATAAGATTACTTACCGATAGCTCTGCAAGAAACTTTGTCATAACGGGGAATATATCCGTCGTAGCACGAGCATTCGTAAGAGCCCACAGTGTTCCGACAAATTTGCGAGCAAACGTCCTGTTCGCATTCGTTTACGTCCTCGCAAGAAATCATATCGGTAGCCAAGCGATATCCATCCTGACAGCCGCAAGCTGCGCCTAATGGTGTCTTGTAACATACACCTTTACAATAATTGTCCCTCCTCGTACAGGCGCTCTCTACACATAAAAATACAACGCATCTGTGAATAGCGTATATTAATATAGCGTTATATACTAATATATATAAGATATAATTTTCTTAGATATATAATTTTCTGTCTTTTTTAATTCGTCAATATATGTGGTGGTTTAAAATTTTATAATATAATAGAGTATAATATACGTTATAATATAAGTATAATATATTTCATAAACTTAGAGTGAAGAAAAGATGATTTCCACGAATTTTCCAAAGGCAAAAAACACTCTAGATACTTTGTTAAATTTCTCATCAAAATGATATTTTTGACAGGGACAGTTTTAATAGCGCCAGGAAAGATTAACTATACGTACGGCATTTTCCGTTTTCATCGCTACCGTCTGGACAATCTCGATTACCGTCGCATACTTTGCTGTATGGCAGACAAGTGCCTGCAAAACACTTGAATTCGTCACATTTGCCAGATTCGGTGATCATCTTTTTATTGCCGTCGCAATTCTTCTCATCTGAATTGTCGCCGCAATCGTCGTACTCGTCGCATACCCAAAACTCCCAAATAATGCACTTCTTATTGTCGCAGGCAAACTCTCCCTCGAAACAAAGATTGCAATCATGCTCGTCATCGTGTCCCGGACAGTCATCTACGCCGTTGCATCTGTAAACAAAAATCAATGTTCACAGCACATTTTTAGGATTGAGATTGTAGTTTTCTTTCAGGAAATCACTGTGACTATTTGCCTGCGCAGCAAAGTCCGCAATTTAAAAAAAATCTTCACGAAAAGAGTTAAAATAACGTTCCAAAATGTTTGTACATATTGTTCACCGATCCACGCTTATATTTTAAAACGATCGACTCACCTTACTTTTTTCGGGAGACATAAATTAGTGTTCAAACAGTGATACTCATTCGCGGTGCAATTAACCATATAATTTAGTTCACTTGAGCAATGTCTCTCGTCGCTGCCATCGTGACAATCGTCGATGCCGTCGCACTTCAGCGAAAGAGATATGCAATTATCATTGGCGCATTGAAAATACCCATCTTCACATCGGTTCGTTGATATTGAACTGATATTGACGAATGGCTTACAGTGTGCTTCATCCAATGCGTCCACGCAATCGGGCTTGAATACAAACACGATTATATAAAATGATATTAATATATGTTGCAAATGAAGAAATCAATCAAAAAACTTATATATTTTGGTCAGAAAAATGGTCGTTTCTGCCCATTTTGTTCTGCAACTTCCTTGCAAGACAACATGTTATTAATGGTTCGGTTTCTTTTCTTTACAGAACGAAGTAAATACAGCAGGTGCATTAATCGTATAAATAAGTATTAACATAATTGTTATCTACCTGGCCGTCGCATACGAAACTCTTCGGAATGCAATTACCCTCGTTGCACATGAATCTGTCTGGAGCGCACGTGCGCGATTTGCAATTATAATTAAATTGCTCATCGCTATAATCGCTACAATCAAAAACGCCATTGCATGCTTTGGCATCCAGTATACAAGTTCCATCGCGACATTGAAATTCATCTAAAAAAAAACATACATTAAGCGAATAAACGACTGTATGAGTTTGATCAAAGTGCGTTCACAGAGAAAGATCACGGAGTCTGTTCAGTTATTCGTTCAATGTTCGCATTCAGATGCGATTAATAGATAGAACAAGAATGCATGTAACGTGTTTGTCACTGTAATTACTTTTTCTGCACTTCGGTTTTTTGCAGTTCTCCTCGTCCGACTGATCGGCGCAATCAAAATGCGAGTTGCAACGACCTTTCGAACTGATGCACTCGCCGTTTTTACACATGAACTGATCTTCCTTGCAACGTTTCCCCTTTTATTAAAAGTATATGAAATAGGGGTAGAATTTTCCGGGGAGTGTAGAGGTAGAGTGTATAGTTTTTGTTACCGATTTTCTGTAAACTGGTTTTTTTTATTTTTTTAATTTTTCAAGAAATAATTGACCGAATTTTTACTAAAAGTATATGAAATAGAGATAGAATTTTCCAGGGAGAACTATAAAGTGTATAATTTTTTGTTACCAAGATCATAGCAAATAAAAAAAGGCTACAAACTGTTTTTTTATTATAATAGTAAAAAATTTTACGTAAAACAGGGGTAGAATTTTCAAGACTAAATAAGTTGTTAAATTCACATGTTAAATATTAATCAACTAATCAATATAGAAAGTCGCTTTCAGAAAATAATTGATCGAATCTTCCTGTGGTGTTATTTTTTGACCCGGTATTTATTCCTTATACACACACACACACACACACACACACACACACATACAAACACTAACACGACCACACATACACAACAGGTGTAAATCCGACCAGGCAACCTCCACGTGGTACATCTTGGGTAATGCTAATGCCGGCGGTATTGACACAAAATTGAGGTATGGCATATTATATGCAAAAATGCTTTATTTCCGAAATATAAGTTTGTAATATTGAAAATTAAAAAATGGCAAAAGCTACGCGTATGAGAGCAATGCATATGGAGAGAGGGAGAGAAAGAGAGAGAGAGAGAGAGAGAGAGAGAGAGAGAGAGAGAGAGAGAGAGAGAGAGAGAGAGAGAGAGAGAGAGAGAGAGAAAGAGAGAGAGACTATTTGCGTGTCTTAATACACATGTACTCTGGGGCAAAGCCCGGCGGGGCATGCTAGTAACTAATATATACGTGTGTGTGCCCTGTTTTAAAGAAAATCACAACTTCTATAGTTATAGTTATAGAAGTTGTGATTTTCTTTAAAGCAGGGCACACACACATGTGTGTATGTCCGGCTTTATAGAAGTTGTGATTTTCTTTAAAGCAGGGCACACACATGTATATATTAATTATTTATGCCTTCCAATACTCAAAATAGCTGCTATATTTTCCAAACTTTTTTTGTTAATAACTTTTTAACGAATAGCGAGCGACGGCTAAAACCTACTGAAGGTCACTCGGGGTCATGACCTAAACAACATATATCAAGGTCATTAAAATCGGTGAGGTCGCCAAACTTTTTCTTGTTAATAACTTTTTAACGAACAATGACCGAGGGCTAAAACCTTCTGAAGGTCACTCAGAAGGGTGACCTTGACAACATATGTCAAGGTCAAGGTCATCGGAGGTGGTCCCCTATACTGCATAATTACCAAACTTTCTTTGAGGAAATAATCCGTCGATGAAATTAATTAAAAAATTAACTAAAAGCTAAAAGCAAAGACTTTACTATTTTTAGCATAAGGGAAGTATATAATGATTAGACTACATATGATTTGCAGTTAAAGATTCTTGGGAGCGTGTACTGGAATTTTAAGGTAAGAAATTGCAGCGTATGATGTGCGATTTAATTGTAAGAAATACAAGCTATTTGTCTTAAAAACCTCTATTTTGATCTATATCGTAGACTTATTAAAATATTTATAATTAAAATTTTGATGCGTAACTAGCGATAAATAACATGAGCTATAATATTATATAATATAATACTCACTTTGTGAATCACGAAATCATCAAATTCGTCGTAATAGTATGCGTCGCAGTTTTTTTCATCCAAACCATCTTTGCAGTCTTTAAAATTATCTTATAACACAATTTTTGTTACATTGTCGGGGTATTTCAAAATACAAATAAAAAAATGATATAGCTACAGGTAGACTTATTTTGATACGTCAGCAAAGCAAATTCGAACGAAAATCGGGCATGTCAAAAAAATTAATTTGAGAATGTGAATAAAAGTTTTGTCTTATAAAAATATTGCCTTACCTGGAATGTGACATTTAGAAAGACATAAGAAGCTGCATGTAAACAATAGCACCACAAGACGAGACATAACCAGCTGCAAACGAATACGTTAAAACTTAATATTCCGGTAAAATGAATTTTAAAATTTACTATAATTATTTGTTGCTTTTCTAATTATTTTTTCATCAAATCACTTGAATAGCTTGAATATATGCTTCAATAATAGACTTCATATTTCTAATAATTTTTCTGTTGAAGAAATCAGCCGTGATCAATCATGAGACATGGTACGATAAACAAATTTGTAACGGTGAATTTAACGTGATGTGATAAATTTAACGTGATAAATGGTATAATCATGATTCGAACGATTCGAGGAATTTGAATATTTCTTTTGAGAATCAAATCCAAATTTATGAACAAACCCGAATTCTGTTTCTCGAGGTTCAGTAAACAATTATTGAAAAAAATCGCATGTCAATATTAATAGTCATTGAATTGCATGTCATCTGGGTATTAAAAGAAAAAGTTGCGTGTTATTCAAGTGTGAAAGTGTTTTTTGAGAAGAAATCGCATTCAATTAGAGATTTATAAGCTGCAGCATTCAAATCACTATTTATAATAATATTATAAAAAATCTATAACAATATAATTGTAGTATTTTTATTATAAATTTTACAACAGAAATTATACATCCTAATATTCAAGGTAGATTAAATGAAAAGTTATAATATTTATCACATAATCAACATGTAATAAATCTAATAAATTACAAACAACCATTAAAAAGTTATATTAAACATAAAAGTAAAATTGTGTTTATGTTTGATTATATTATCTATTAATGAATTTTATGAATAGTATATACTACAAGTCAATTACAAATGTAAAGAAATTTTGATCAGAAATTCTCCAAAGATTGATGATATTTACGTCTTATCTTTGACATTATATCCTGCGTATCACTCATGAAAAAATACAGCGTAAACGAAAAGCGACTAATTACGATACTTATAACGAAAATTCTACTAACTAATCACACATTTCTTCGAATATCTTTAAATATATTTTCTTCAAATATATTTATATCTATATCTCTTGCGAAATTAAAATTGAAATTAATAAATTGTCAATCAAGAAATGTACACACATGTAAAATAATTGAAATTTAAAGTGTCATATGTTACGATGTTAAATTTTTATAAATATACTGTATATTAAATTTATATTGAAATATTTTTAAATATACTACGTTATATTACGTTCTTTAAATATTAATTAAAATGCGATATTTTATTACCGTGGATATGTTTTAAATGTCGTACAAATGATCCGATCAAAAATTGTTGCATTTAATTATAAATGTATAACTTATTTGTTCAAGTAACGTGCATATTTATTTTGGGAGAGTGCGATGTGTAACGCAAATTTTATAAAAAAAGAAAAAAGTGTACTCACAGTGAATGGAGATTCTTATATACATGTAAGGCTGAAATATAATTTTTGTATTTTAAAAGAAGAAAACACGTCTGGATATGTGGTCGCGACGCCGGTTGAAGCGACTCTGCGATGACTCTGATACGTTGGACCCAAATACGTTCGTACGAAGTTTCTTGTTTCCACCACACGGGAATATTATCAAAACTCGAAAGGTCGCTGCTGACAACTTAGGAAAACACCTCTAGAAATCTCAAATAATAGATACTTGACGATGAGATATATATTAAAATTCTTTCAGTTATTTCTCTCTCTCTCTCTCTCTCTCTCTCTCTCTCTCTCTCTCGAAATTAATTTAATATAAAAACAATTTTACTTTTAATTTTAATATAATTTTTTAATGATTTAACAATTTACAATTTATTAAATTTATCACATGTTGATTATCATATCTAATATGTAATAAATATTATAATTTTTCGTCCTAATCAATCTTGATTTTTTTTCCGAAATCCTCATCCTTATGGAAAAAGTTACTGTAGTTGAGAAAGAAGCACACAAAACTTTAGCAATTAACTCTGTAATATTTATTATAGTTTTGTGTACTTTTTTTTCAAAAAACTACAGTAGTCTTTCCATAGTAATTTTCCGTAGGGGTAGCCAAACGTATGGAAACTTTACAGAGATATAATAAAATTAATAAAGATCGGAGCAAAAATTTCGAGAAACATATATAAAACTGGAAATACATAACATTTTAATAAATAAAAGGAATAATCGATTTCTATTTGACGAATCGACAAACGCGAAGAAATCTGAGATAATATTGTCTTATATGGATTAATTAATGTTGGTTTTATTTTACAATTGTCATTTTAAATGAGATGTAATAACATTCAATCGCATAGTGAGCAAATTATCAAATAGAAAAAAATTGGTATAATTTATCAGATATTCCAATTAATTGTAATTATTTATCGGGTTAGTCGCGAGCTCTCTCGATAAATACGCTACTGCTTGAAGAAAATAAAAGCCGATCGAGTGCCCGGAGCGGCGACGATGCGACTCATTTTTCTCGTGCGAAGAGTTTTCAGATCATTTCGCAATCTTGCAATTTTTACAGCTCCATGTTAATTTATTACATTGCAGAGCGAATATCCGGTACCGGAGCAATTCAAGACTACCATTAGCAAGAACGGTCTTAGTACTATGGCCGTCGACTCCCTTAATTAAAAATTAAAAGCACGAGAAATTTATTTGTATGCGTAGCCTACGCTATCTTCTTAACAATATAATTAAAGGTATGATCGTCAAAGATATTATCAATTTATTAATATTATTATTATTTATTATCTTCTGCGAATAATGTGCGGAGTTAAAGAAAATAATAGATTTAGTATACTGTATATCTCGCTTATGTGTAACGGATTGGCTTTAATCATATATTATATATCACTATGTTCCTGAACGTGTAATAAGTTGTACACATCAGAACGAGATTGCATTCGGTAATTAGCGGTAATAACGTATTCATTAAAATTATTTGAGAAATTTTATCCTATTTGAGGATCCTTAAATTGTCAAAATGTCAGGCAAACATGAATTACATTGAATCATTGAATAGGATATCTTGAATCCATCGATTTTACGAGCGACCTTCGTGTACACGCACATTATCTCAGCTGGCCCAGGCTACGGTCAACGTGACGCTACAAATGCTTCAAAGCATTCCTCTTCTCTTTTTTTTCAATGAAGAAAGAAAGAGAAGAAGAACGCTCCAAAGCATTTGTAGCGTCACGTTGACCATAGCCAAGGATAAATGATGCATCATGCGTGAAACAGGAGTTAAATCATTTAAGACAAATTTTAGATAGACTTCACGATCCAATTACTTATTTATACTTAAGTTTTCTTGAATTCACTTTGCCCTTTTTTCAAGATTTAAATAGAAAAATGCAAAGCGAGAAACCTCTCATATTCTATATTCCCGTATAAAAACCTTATACAGAACCATACTTGAATGTTATCTAAAACCAGATTAGTTAGAGAAAACTCCCATTGAAAATGTTCAGTTCACAAATCCGTCATATTATCTACCTCTTGAAGAAATTTATTTAGGAGGTAAAGTGTTGGCCAAAATTTCGAATAGTTCATTAGATCATAATAAACTAAAAACATTTCGATTGGATTGTTTGGCTTTTTTTAATGAAAGAGCTAGTCAAATTTATCGGCGATTTCTCTTACAAAAACTTGAATCCATTGCAGTTTTAAGTTCTTTGACTCCTGAAGTTATTAAAGGAAAAACTATTCGTTCAATTGCACACGTATATCCTCATTTTCCGTTATTAGTAAAAGAAAGTGATTACAATAAAATTGACCACGAATGGAGACAATTAAAAGCTTTTGCAAATCAAGATGAGTATAATATTGAGTCATTGTCTGTTAGTGAATGCTGGAGAAGAATTAGTATGCTTAAAAAAGGAGATAACTCTCTGCTTTGCCCTAAGTTGTGCAATTTTGTGAAAAAAATATTAACATTACCCCATGCTAGTGCTGGTGTTGAACGAATTTTTTCCCATGTAAAATTAATTTTAACTGATCGAAGAAATCGTTTAAAAACGGATACAATTGTTGGTATTCTACATGCCAAAAGAGCAGTTAACTCCTGCTATGATTTTATTGTTACGAGTAAACACCGAGCATTATATAATAAATCAATGTATGATCATCACAAAGAATGCCAAGAATTAAGTGCTAATGAAAATGAAGTATAAAATACTTCATCTTCATTATCACGTGTTTTTGTAAATAAATAATTACTGTATTTAATTTTATTATATTAATTTTATTTGCTATTTATGTATTTAGCAAAGAGTTTATTCCAGAGTTTCAAAATAAAATTATTTGTCTATTATTTAATGTGTATGTACTTTATAATTATAGTGTATTTCCCTCATCTGATACATTTCAGAATTTTTACCTAATTTAGGGATAAAATTTAGGGATTCCTATTTTTTTAATGTGGCAACACTGGGTAACAGCAGGCGTTTCGAGGGTGTTTGAACCGCGTCGTCCCACGATCGTTGTGCGCGTATCGTTGCGTTTTGCAATCGCTCGCTTTCCGCTGCCACGCCACGCAACAAGAAACAGAAGAAGAAGAGAAAAACCGAAAAAGAAGCTCGCTTTCCGCTGTATTGTGAGATCAAACGTCGAATCGCTCCCGATCTTGTCGAACGATCCAGCCATGGCGTCCACGCATCCAGTATATCCAGTCGACGACGATTTGAAATCGACCGACGAGCGACGAGGTGAGTCAAAATGTATAAAAATGTCAAGCCGACGCGTGTTTAACAAGACCGTAAGCGTGGCATTTGTCGTTCGTCTGCTTTAATGGCGACGGCGCGCGGCGGTTAATTACGCCTCAGAATACTGGAATGGTAAAGTGCGTGAAGTTGCGCGCGGTTCGAGCCGGAGCCGTAACTTCCTCGACGTCGGTAATGTCAACATTTCTCTAATCCTGTTTTCTATGTCATATATCTATATCTGTCCTTGTCTAACGAGAGGCATCTGTCCTTGTTCGATTGTTGCGCCATCTCTCGCTACACGCAATGTCAACCTGAATGTGCATTTGCACATATAAAAGTTTATTTAAACTAATCTTTTTTTTTCTAGGCTTTTAATCTTAGATCTAATTGCACGATATTGTTCTTAAATGTTGTCCCTAGGTCATGCCGGTCTAATTTTGTGGATATTTATTGTGGAATATTTGTACAAAGCAAATATTGTCGTCACGTATACCAAAAATTAACAAAAATATTAATTTTTTCTTGTTTTCGATATAAATTCGATCACCATGACCCTAGATTTTGATGCGTACTTTAATTCTAGACAAGAATTTTGCATTTCTATAAAGCCAATTAAAAGATTAGTGCTAAGAAAAAAAGCCGGTATTACAGACGGCTTTAGGATCCCCTTAAGCGCATTTCGCAATGAGGTTTTAATGGAGGATAATGATATATATACATAGTTTACATTCACATATACAATATTAGGTATGTACAGTACAATTTGTCGTCGCTGTGCGCGTCCCCGCTGGTCGTAAACGTAACTTTTTTAACGAAAAAACGCGGGACGAGAAAAATGCCTCTCGCGATGCTGCGATTACGCAGAATTTCGACGGACGATCTTTATCTTTCTCGATAATCGCGTTGCCCAACAAATTTCCTACAATTTTAATTCATACGGAGTTGCAAACGTTACAACCTAAGAGTGTGCACCGCCCCGGAAAGCACTTCTCGCGAAAAACAATTCGTCAAGACAATACGAGATAATCGCGTCTAATTTTTATTTTTTTATTTTTTTTTCCACGATAGGTATATTTTCGAGCGAATAACTCGAATGAGCGGTTTACGCGGCTTGTCGCGTTTTGTACGTGTAAATATTCGGATCCCAGGTTTTAGATTACGTTACAGAACGGTGGCAATCCTTGGTGGAAAAATGTCTCGGAATTTTTCATATTATTTATTAAAATTTCTATAAACATTTTCAGATTTCTTCAGAATGTTCAGAATTTTTAAAATTTTTTATACTTTTTAAACTTTTTAAATTTTAATTGGAACGTTTTTCAGAAAAACTCAGACTGATAAGAATAAAATATTTCAGATTTTTCTCGCTAGCATATCTTTGTAGAAATCTGGACAAAAATGAGAAAATCTGCAATTTATCAGAAATTTTCATACGTATACTGAAATATTCCGAAAATTCTCGTCCAATTATTTTTGAAAGTATCTGAGAAATGTTATATATTTTTTCAGAATTTTTTCATAAGTCTCAATTCTTACCAAATTGCTCAGAAAATGTGAGAAATTTTTTCACTAGGTAAGACATCGGTGTGCGAGTGTGTGTGTGTGTGTGTGTGTGTGTGTGTATGTGTGTGCGCGTATGCGCATGCGCGTACACGCTGCAACATTTTCGAAACGCGATATCTAAATAATTCCGACGCTTATTTGCAATTAAATCGCACACACGCACGCGACGTCTCGTAAAACAATTCCCTGTTAAAAAGCAACAATTACCACCGTCCTTATAAAAATTGACGAATGCTGAATGATGTGTCAATTAACGCCGGTTTACAAAGTTACGCTCAAAATAAATAGGATCTGTATATTGTGTATATATAACTTAATATCTATATATAAATAATTTACATATATTATGTATATGTATGTATATATTACTCTTTATAAATAGCATATTGTATGCATTCTTTGCACTAATGTTCTCGTCCGACAATTGGATAATCCAAAACTAAACGTCTAAAATCGCTAAAAGCTATATCACAATACGCAGCAATTAAAATGATGGAGCTATATACGCTTAAATCTCACTCGTCTCGAGTGCCTGAATCCGCTCGAGCACGCGTCTGCGATCTATTATTATCATGATCGGATATCGTTCGGCTGTCCAAACTACTCCCCAATATTTACGATAATTTGTATAATATTCGAGTCGTCCTCCTCTCGCTTATCGTACAATGATCTCGGGACAGCCTAGACACGCGTCGTCCCTTTATCGCGTCGCAGCGAAAAATATTGAAAAATATCCTGCTGAATCTCTGACTGGGGTGAATATTATCGTCTTACTTATGTCGCGAAGCTTCGTATATGAAACAGACTGCCAAAGCCGCGAGTTTCGATCATCTGTGTTCAAAACGTGCTGTCGCTGTCGCTGGTCGAACGTACAGCTGTAATTAATGAAACTCAAAACGAGTACCTCTCGAGGGTACTTGTGATGTTGACAGTACGTTTTGCACACAGACTTACATACGTTTAGAATTGTATTATTATGCTATGCTTATATGTACAGTTCGTTCCGCGTTTTAGAGATAATCTGACCATCGCAGTCATAATTGGCAACTTGTAACTTTTTAAAGTTTTGTTTCTTTCGGCGGTACGCTTCGCGAGTACTTAATGGACCAATCGATCGTATTTCGATAAAAGAGAGACAGACAGAAAGAGAGAAAGAAAGAAACAAAGTGCTTATTGTAATCAGTTATCTTCGAACGTAGCGTGGTGAACGCATCCTGTTTCGTTCACCCAATTTCTCTAGATCGTTTGATATTTCGCTGTATAATATTCTAATGTATTTGTTAAACGCTCCGAGAGACTTTAACGTGAGCAGTCGCATATAAAGGCAAGCAAAAAATAGTCAATGCGACTCGGAATAAATTTGTGTACGAGTATCTAGATTAAACTACACAATGTCCTAGAAAACTAACTACATATTGCTTTCTCAGCGAATGATGTTTCATAGTTTTACCAAATCCTAAGTGTTAGAAAGATTTTATAGAATTAATTCGGAAACGTCCTCCCAAGCTGAGATGCGTCGTGTAACCGTATATCCACAAAAGATGACATTAGGCTTCGTAGTGCCCGAGGAATTAAGTTAACGGAGACGCTTTTAGCGCAAGTTCTGTATTGACTAAAAGCCTCAATCGAGTATATTTCTACTAAGCATTAGACATCATTTTTCTTCATAAAAAATGTCTTCGCGAAATCAATATGACGATTACACAGAAATACAACTTTTACTTTGCCCTATATCATATAATAGAAAAATCTATAAGTTACGACACGCAACAGACAGAAACGTAACATGATAGTATGTAGTAGCTTAACGGAAAGGAGATTTATCTTAATTGTGTTACCATTTTATAACGATCTTGAACACTTTCTATTGTTGAATCTTTGCCACTTTGTCATGCAAATTCCTCCGCAATAAGGCTATTGTTGCTGTAACTGTTGCAACAGCGGGCATACTTCGACTAGGGGAGTTCCCAGAATCTCTTGGCATACTTGATTCATGTCCGGCTCCATCATGAGTGAAGAGATCTGATCTTCCGTTAGCATCTCCACGCTAATCGGGAGTTTGTTAAGAGAAAGAAGAATTAAGATATCGTTGATTGGCGAGAATATATCAAAGATATATATATCAGTGGAAACTTACCTAGCTAAACTTTCGCTGTCCGACATCTCCTCGTCGGCGTTGAGATAGCTCATTGTTTTCTCTAACGGGCTTGGGACCTTTTTCCCTTTAACTTCAAATTTTTCAGACTTTTCAGACTTGTCCTTGTCTCTCTCTGCTGTCTTTGGCTCGCTGGAACGTCGTTCCGTTAAGCTGGATATGTTTAGCATCATCATACCGTGATTGAGTAATTCCTTAACGCGCTCCCCGGTACCGCCACTCCACAACATATCAAGAGATTGTCTTCTGCTTGAATTTGCTGAAATAACAATACGCTTGTATAAACGTGCGTCTTAAAGCATATACAATTTTTCGAAGACACTTTCATCCACTTACTGGAACTACCACCACTAGTTTCACCACCGGCTGAACTTCTAGTTATCCAACTGGCTAAGCTACTGTCGAGCTTGCTTCTATTTTTCACTGACGGACTTCTCGTAACTTCAGCCTTCTTCTCTTCGGTTAAAGTAACTTCGTTTACTTTCGACATTGTGGGTAAAGATTTTTGCGTTACTAATCTTTTTCGATTGGTTTGTTCTTTCGGCGGCTCGGCGGCGATATTAATTGCCTGAGCAAGTTCCGGACTTAGATCCATCGGTAACGGTTTGTAGGGGATTTGGTCTTCTTCGTCGGAGTACACGTCATTATTGTAGTAAATTTCGTCCGGCGAATTGTTCAGGCTAATTTCCGTCCATTCTTCCCCATTTTGAGAATTAGATTTATTCTTGCGGTCATTTACGGGCGTCTGAATCTTCACTCTCTTCTCGACCGGAGATATAATGCCCGACAGATCCGTCAGGCCTGGTGCAGAAGAACTAGTATGATTTAGAGATAAGATATGTTTCGAGTCGGTCGCGGCGATGCTTCGTGGACGGTCCCGTTTTATATATTTACGAGGTTCGGTAGATGAAAGGTTCAAATTATTTAGGCCCAGGTACTCCGACGATGAATCTCTCTCGATCTGAAAAGAAAGCATAGTTCATATCAATTAACAAAATTAAGAAGTTCGATTTGCCATGGATGTACACTTACTCTTGTAGGCATGGGACATAGCGCGTTCGGACTCATCTTGTCGGGGAGACGTAAATATTCGTCGCTAGTGTAATCCGTGCTGTCCGGGGATCCAGTTACGCTGGAATCCGTTGGAGTTGCCGTATTAATTTGCGCGGTGGAGCGATCGGATGCGTCTCGTGCACTCTTATCGTACTCGTCCGTACCATCGTATCTTCTCGTCTGTTAGCGAAAGTATAATGAAAGTTTTGTACACGGTTCAAATCATCATTATATTCACACAAGTAGGTATATATTTATACCCTGTGAATCTCGTCGCTGATCTTTTCCAGATTTCGTAACGCTTCCGCGTACGAAGCTTTTGCTTCGCCAACTGATCTCTCCAGCGCACTGACCTTCATCTTCTGCTCCTCCAACATTTGATTAAAGTGCGCTCTCATCTCATAGTAAGGCCTACGTGATTATGTAATATTTGATTATGTTGGAGCTATGTAAAAACTACACGTTTTTACAATCGGCATTTGAATATATTACTAATGCATAACAATTTATTGCATGGCAATATTTGATTTGGGGAAAAGCAACTTGAATTTTGTGTGCAGTCTATCTATCGTGAAAAGCTCAATCAAAGAAAACTAGCACTAGTTGTACGTACGTCGAAATATTCTAAAAAATGTAATTCATGCACAATCAGGGTAATGATTAAAATAAATGAACAGAGAGATAGTTTGATAACACACAAAAATGTGAAATAAAATGTTGCGTATTTAAAAAAAATAAAAAAGAATATCTATCCTACTTACAACATGAGCAAGTTGTGCCTGTAGGCGATACTGTTTATCAGAAGCAAGCTGCGGCGTGCACCCATACTGCCAACATGAACATATAACCAAAACACATAAATACCATAAAAGGTCTATCGAAAACAACATAAACGTAATAATCATTCGAAAGTAATTCGATGATTTTTTGAATAGAGATAAAATATATCAATAGCAATGGAAAGAAACAACAGGAAATTTCATATGTAAACAGTTATCGTGTTCTGATACATTAACTTGGTTGTATACAAGGTTTAGTTCTTAAAATGATTTATATAAAAAATAACTATATGCAATAACTTCGTGCATTATAACAAAACAGGAAGATAGATATACTCGAGCTCCATTAATGTGAAGGATGACAGGTTCCACGTACCTAGATTTGGCAATAGTACGCTTCAAATCACGCTGCAACCTTTGAACTTCGTGTTCCACTTTGTGATATAATACAGTCGTACGTCTATGCTCCGCTTCAGAGAGAGCTCTCTCGTGCTCCGACTCATTAACTCGTGACGTAGCATGATTCAGCATTTCCTACAATATATTTCGTAATACTTTGCCTATATATAATCTTTTTTAAAACTTGATATTATTGTGTTTTACCTGCCAAGCGTGATCAAAACATCTTCCTTCGGTCCGTAGTCCTTCCTCGGCTAAATAAACCATTTCCTTAGCTGCTGCATGTTGACTGTTGGCTCTCTCAAATCTAATCGCAGCCTTCTGCGTTTCTTGTAATGCCTAAAAAGAATATTTATAAATCTTTATTTGTAAATCTATATCTAGATATCTATTGTACTTGTATAATTATAGATATCTCCAAAGAGATTCTTACCTCTTTCGCTTTAAACCTGGCGTCATAGTATGGTCTGGATTTTTCAATGCAAGCTCCAAGTTTCTTAGCCAAAGTGTCAATCTTGATAGTTGATTCGCATAATAATTCTCTAAAGGTTGCTCTTGCTTCCTAAAAATGACAAAATACAATCTTTCTATGAGATAGAAAGATTAAAATATGCGTTATAATTCCTTATCAACTGCTGTCTTAAGTTAAAAATTATTTCTTTGGTTGAAGCCATCATGGACTGCTGTTAAGATCATCGTCTCAAGTCATTATCCATTTACACATGTATCTTACACAGCAATCATCTCAATAAAATCTAATCGCAACCAGTTTCAGAACTTGCCAGCAACTTTGTTGCTCAAGCCGTCATTCATATATATCAATGTGAAATCTAGACAGGCTAGGGACTGTTACAAACTCAAGGTCATGCTTTAATAAAAAGCGATACTTACATCTAAATCAACTTCTAGTTTATTAATATCGTCCGTAGCTGTGTTCAACCTTTCAAGTTCAATCTGAAACAATATCACATATGTATTTTACATCAAAAAGACATACAAATTATGTATCATTTTTTTTAAATAATGTCCATTATTTTATATGCCGTAATATAGTTTATATTTTAATCAGTCACAAATTTCTTAATTGAGCAAATAATTTATACGTTCCCGTATAAATCGTATTGCCAATATTTACATATAAGTTAAAGAAGCCCTATGCATTGTGCTCCAATTTCTCGCGTCGAGACGGAGTTACCGGGCAACGAGGATAATTTAGCACGCGCTGTCAAGTAATAGGCCGTCCCGACCAGGTGGAGAGGGAGGGGGGATTAAGAATTGGGAACGTTTTATGATTCGTGGCGCGCGCGCGCGCGCGCGCGCGCGCGCGTGTGTGTGTGTGTGTGTGTGTGTGTGTGTGTGTGTGTGTGTGTGTGTGTGTGTGTGTGTGTGTGTGTGTGTGTGTGTGTGTGTGTGTGTGTGTGTGTGTGTGTGTGTGGGGGTGTGTGTGTGTGTGTGTGTGTGTGTGTGTGTGTGTGTGTGTGTGTGTGTGTGTGTGTGTGTGTGTGTGTGTGTGTAAGCGAGTGAGCGGGTGGGCGGGCGGAGGGAAGGGAAAAATTAGGAGACGTTTGCAAAGGAAAATGAACTAGCTTTGCACACCGAGACACGTGATGAAAATCGTCGTCGGAGCGCGCCGCGCGACGCGATTTAATTGCGGAAGGAGGCCTCTTCTCGCCGACGACGACGAAAGTGTCGATACCGCCGTGAGAGTCGCGGGGGCACCCCCCTCCACCCCGCGCGGTCCATCCGGGCGACGCGGCACTCACCTGCACTCGTGGGTCCACTGCATCGTCAACGCGATCGAAATCATCGGCACTCTCCTTCTGCACACGTCCGCTCATAATTAAATCTAGAGGGTGGATTTTATTTACAGCTCTCCCATGCCACCTGTGTGTATCGTCTGCTAGACATCAGGTGGCCATGTTGGATGTCAAAGGCTCAAAGCGTATCACCGATCACCGCGTCTCTGCCGCGATGTGCCAGGGCCGTCGCCACTCGCCACGCGCTACGCGAGTGCGCGCTCGACGCTCGACGGGAAGGCATGCGCCTTCCTCCGCCTTCCTCCTATAGCTCCTAGCCTCTACTCCTAGCCGGAGAGCTCTCACGAACCTGGAAATAGTGGAAATGTCATCCGAGGTCGCGTGATAACGGAGCCGAACGCGAACCTGCCGCACGCGGATCGAAGATTATATTGAATTTGTATAATTATAGTACAAAGATTTCTCAGAGTTTTCAATGGGATTTTAATGCAATATGTATTATCTATTAATAGAAAAACTTTTTAAATAAGATTCACGATATTTTAGTTAGATATTTTAATGAATCTTTTAATAAGATTGTTATATATATATATATATATATATATATATATATTTAAGCAGACCTATTAATGGATATTCATCTTTTATTATATACTATTATTATTAATTCGCGCGATCTCTGATCGCAGCGCTAAACGTGTATCGCTTTTATATTTCTTCCTTTAAGTATTTTTGAGATTTTCAAGGCGCAGCTGAACTTGGAAATTATCTTATTGTTTAGTTTAATTATTGTATATTTTATTTCTTAATTTTTGTTATTGTTCAGCGATTGATAATTCTGTAGTTACTTTTAAGTTAATCTGGATGAAAATATTCTGTCCATCAGATCTCGCGCGGAGTCCGACTTTTCCCGCCGACCGCCATCGCGGCGACAATTCAAGATGGCGGGCGCGAGCGAGGAGCGCGCCGCCACTGCCGCCAGACGGCGTCGCGCGCGCCGGTCCCGCCTGGACTCTCAAACGTACTTTTCCCCGTTCGCACTGGTGAGTCGCGTGCCCGTCCGAGCAGGTGAATTACGGTTCTTCCTGGAAAGCGACGGCCCGACCAAGGAACGTCAGTCACCGGGCAGCACAACGATCCATCGCGGCCGGTAAGTGAAAACACGATGATACACCCCGCGTCGCGCGCCGCGACGCCTCGCGCGCGTTTATTCGGGTCTCTCTCCCGAAAAGAAAGAGAATCGCGCCGCCTTCGAATTTCCCTCGGGTGCGGGGTGCCGGGTGCCCCCGTGGCCCCCGTGTGCAATGTGTCCTCCGTCTCGAGCACGGTGCAGAAAACGTTCCTTCGGGGAGCACCGTGTCGGAGCGCGCGACTCCGACTTTCTATTTCGGCATTTTTACCAAGAGGGACAAGCGCCGCCGCGGTTAACTTAACGGTGGAGAGAACTCGGTGAACGCGCGCGCAAAGGTCGAGCCGTCCTCCTTCGCCGTCGGCTCCCGAGGAAGGGTTAACGCGCAAGGTGCGTGTCCTCGCGACTCGACTGCCTTTTCCGCTCGTTCTCTGTTCACCGCGGACTCGTCTCATCGCGCCTCACGTTCGATCGAGGACCGTCACGATTTTGTCACCGAGATCTCCGATTGCATTGCGCGCGATATCAAAACAAAGTTGACCTCTCGCACTTATTTCAGGCGACCGAAAGTGACGCGCAGGTATACACCGGTGAGTCTGATTTCCTGTGCCGCGGACGTGAAAAAGTTTCTCACATCGATCGTCTCTCTGTGATTCACGCTCAATTTGAACGGGAAATTCGACTTGCTGTCTTTCGAAATTCGATGTTCCCGGAATATCGACTCCGATATGTCTGTTTACCTGCTCCCCGTGTTTATATACCTGCGCGTGCCTGCGCTCTCGGAGTCGTGTTTTTGCACGCGGGAGATTCCACGGAAGGATATAGGATCGAAAACAGTTACTCCGGCCGTGTCCCTTTGACGGGAATTGAACGAGGGATTCACAGGTGCGCGAACGTAACCGTATAAGCGATAACGTAAGCGGTCTCGCGCGATCAGGTTGAATTTCTGACGTCGCGAACTGACCCAAGGACGCCGTCCGTGGCTCGCACGCGAGTACCTTCAAATGTCAGATTGCACTTTTACCGCAGGATTCGCCGTCGCTCGCGACCGTTTTCGCGCTCCGGCTCGTCTTCTCTCGATCGGGATGACGAAATTTAAAACGGGTCTCTCGTCGATCAACGCGGGGTCTGACGATCCCGTAAACATGTTTGACTGACTCGTCAACGAACAGACGTCTCGTCAAGCGCGTCAGTCTCATTCATTATTATTTATCGTTTATTATTATATGTGCGGTGCCGTTCCTTGAATGCTGAAAAGGTTTAACGTCGCGCAGATAACGTTTCGTATCGTACGGACGCCCACTCTTCGTCCTGTTCGCGACTCGTCTCTAAAAATCGTTTTAAATTACGATACACGAATTTTACGATACACGAGGGAAGTAATCGATATCACGATTATTCGTGTTGCGCGATCAATTCGGAATTAGCGGTCTTTGCTTAATTTGCAATCGATATTAATAATCCTATGGTAAATTTAAATACTTTTGATATTGGGATCTAAAGTGAACGCGTGCATTTACTAGATATATTTAAAAATACATAAAAAATTCGAGCTTCCTCGACATTCTCGTAAAGCTACATAACAATGAAGCGTTGTTCGCAGAACGGTGAAAAAAAAAAGTGAGGAATCCATCGCTGTGAGTCTTTCCGCTCGCACGAACGAGCACCGCCGACGACAATAACGGAATTCCTCGAAATACGGTATTTGCGTGTCGCGCGCGTTAATCAACCGCTAATAACCGCCGCCACGGAGCCGTCCTCCGCCGAAATGATTGATTAATCGCGGCTTTCAATTAGACAGAAATTAATCCGTCACCTTGTGTGTGGAAATGAGTAACACTCGGCGTATGTGTCGCGTATGGCCTGGTGGTCGTTCGTTCGCGTGCGTCCGTGCGTGCGTCGTTGCGTGTATTTGTGTGCGTCCGAGCGTGTACGCTGCAGAGTGCAGACTCGTTCGAGTCGCGCCGACAGTATACAGGCTGACAAAAGGGTCCGCGGTTTAATGGCTAAGCGAAATGGCTAGGCGAATCGACTTTTAACCCTTCATCCCACCAGGTGGGTCGTTTTTGTCCGGGCGAAAATCAAATGTAGTTGTAGCTTTTGAAAACGTAAAAAAAGTTACGCTCCCCGAGAACCCGCCTACCGAGTTTCAAGGCGCCAGTCAGACCCCCTCCAGCCGTCACAGGAGACACGTAATTCTTGAAAAAACGAGGTTGGCGGCGAACACTTAAGCACTTCATTTCAAAATAATTGCATGCAATATTTTTTTTATGAAAGAGATACGTTTTTCCCTTTCAATTTCTTTTTTTTTTTTATTCATTTCGATATCTTTATTTGTTTTAAAGTTATGATTTTTTGAGTAAAAGATGATTTTACAAGTTGTAGTTGTAGTTGCTCTATTTTTTAAATCCAAATTATGTGAAAAAATTAAATTGTTTATAATTTTATGATTGATACTTCAAATTGAAGGTTTGAATTACCTCCATGAATTTTTTTCAGATTTTTTGTAACGCTTTAACACTTAAAAAAAAAACGTCAGAACGAAAACGACCCACCTATGCGGCGTAAAGGTGCCAAAAAAACCTATGCGGACAAAGGGTTAAAGAGCCACCCGGTGAACACATCGCACGGCGGAAGACACATTGATACGAGCGAGGAGCAGCCGCGAGCCGGTGCGTGCGTTGCTCGCAGGCAGGTAGGCAGCAGGCTGGCGAGGTATTCGAACCTGCCATTCCGACAGGACTTGATGGCGTCACGTCACGGCAAATGTCCGCCGCGAGTCATTCCGCGCCCGTTCTCTTACCACCGTCGTTACCACGCGTCCTTATCACTTTTCTCAAATGATACGTGAACGTCAAACACGTGCGCGCGCGCGCGCGCGCGCGTTTCAGTTCCTGACGTTAAACGAGTGAGTTCACAGGATAAAAGCGAGAGAGGAAATTTTCTTGACGAAACGCCGGGACATATTAGTATCTCGAATTTATAGCTGACGTTTAATAAGTTAGATTTACGACGTACAAAGAATTTCGTTTATTTAAATACTTAGAATAGCTCGAAAGCACTTATACATATATATAACTTACTGTAATTTATTGTTTGACTCTATAATGATGTCCCGAAAATGCTTTAGAGATTATTTATATAATTTTATGTAAACAGTAATGTCGGCAATTCCGTTTCTTTTATCCTTCGTATAATTTTGGGATCAAGAGTGGCTCGTCAGGTTCTGGTTTCTTTTTATTTTTGGAGCTTAATCATCGTTGATCACCTGACAACTGAGTGGCAACCTTCGGCGCTAAGTAAGATGATAACGATCTCGAAGCGAGTCGTCCTTACGTAAAGGATCCGCTAATACGCACATTCTTTCTAGTCAACGACGCAGATATACGCAGCGCGCTTGAGTCACCCGGTATAGGCGAAGGTAGCATTTTATTGCAGCAAAAAAATGAGAGAGAAGGAACCACGGAAACACCGGTTGTCAGACGGAGGCAATATGCTCTCCGCTCTCCGGACGGCCGGACGGTGAAACAATCTGAATTTTAGGCGACAGGCGTTATCGTGGCGCACGATAACCACATTAACCACAAGAGAGACGACGCGTTCGTGTGTGTGTGTGGATGCGCTTCGACGGCACGCACCGGACGCTGCGGAAAAGTTCGCCTAGTTACGACACTGCGAGAGAGCAGCAGCAGGAAAGCGGTAATACCGCAAAGGAACGGTCGACTGTTGTTTTCGTTTCGCTTTGTCCCCGTATTCCGGCGCTGCCTACATACGCGAGCCACACGTACTGTGAAATGTCATTAGCCCTGAACGAAGGGGGCGTAACAGACCTCGCGCGATATTAATTCAGTTTTAAATACGGCTGCGGCGCATTTAACGCCTCCCGGTTTACCGAAGGATATATATGTTAATGAAACTTATTTAAATATTTTATTTCGTTAAAGTTTTATTTAGCGTAGGGAACTCTCTTGTTACTTTTCTGAAATAAAATTTCCGTCGGTTGGGATTTGCTTCCCCTGCTTTTGGGGGAGCGACTCGCACCTGCTAGAGCTGCTAAAGAACATCGCAGATGCGTTGCTCGAGGCAGATGTCGATACTTATATAATCTTTCGTTCCTCAGATTTAACGTCTAATGGTTCCGCGCTAATACTTAATTCGCAAAAGTTTCGCAATAATCCTTAGAATCATTCATTCTTGAGCGTTTTACATAACGCGATAATTTCAAGGAAATTTTTATATATTTGTACGCTAATTACTCATTAATTTTAATGTCAATAAGGTAACGTTGAAACTTCTGTTATACTGACATATATATACATATTTACATTCCTTTGTACTTCGCCGATAGCTCGAATGTTAATACATTAAATTCTTTACAAAATGCTTACAGGAAAATGGAAAAAGGCAGAATCCTTCTTCCGGTGGGCTGGTCGATATCGTATATCAGTCAATATGGTCATACTCTTCGGAGTAGCTAGTTAGTATATGATAAAGCGTGAAACTGCATATAGCTTTATGAAACATTACGTGAAGTGTGTGAAGCGTGGAAAACGGTATCGCAGCCAAACATTCAGATAATCCCTATCTCAGACGTTGTCGTCGTGCGCGCACGTAACGGTGCAGGTGGCCCCGATAAGTCACCCGGTGTACAAAGAGAAAGACAGAAAAAGAAATGCCGGCCTTTTGTCGTGTAACGACCCAACGACATAATGTTGGCACACCAAAATGCGGGTGGAGAGATGGTCGGTGGTCAAGAACGTGATTAAGGGTTTCCTCAAGCACGGTTGACGAGTTTCTTGAATTTATACGGCTTGAATACCGCGATGATAATTCACGGTTATAACGCGTATCAGTTACAAATCTTACTTAACAAGGACAGCAGGACTGGATTTCCGTGCAATTTAAACAAGTTTGAGGCGTCACATCATGGAAAATTCTATACTTTAAAGATTATTTTCTATTTATTTTAATTGTATTTTAACTAATCTATTTTATTTTTAATTTCTTATAATTGTGTGTGTAACTGTTTAAATTCGCCATTGAGAATTGACGACTTTCAATCCGAATCGGAGCAAGGCGCGATTATTTGCTACTCATCCTTATATACTCATCTGGCATCGAACAGATTGCGATTGATTAATGAATTATTGGCTCGTCGTATATGTGAGTTACGAGTCGAATTGGCGGACAACATTTGGTATCGTCATCTTATGTTATTTATAAATTTATGGAAATCGGCACGGGGGTGTGCCGTGACGAGACGCAGATGCTTTTGTATCGGATGATCGTAAAAATGTCGGCAAAACGTCACGTAACGCCGGGATCGACGTCGCTCGTGAATCGCGTTTATTCCGCTTATTAACGTTTGATTTGCATTCCTCGAGTCATCTGCGAAACTCGCGTGCACGATTCGCTTATCGTACACGCAAGAAATATTAAAAAAGAATATAGTAGAACTTAAGAAGATATTAAACTTTCAGTCTATATATCTGTAATCATTGCGCATATTTTATACAAATTAAACGCGCAAAATCCTGATAAGGTGGTTACTACAAAAGCGCGTATGCGCTATTTGCAAGTATAAGGATGTATTCCTGGTAATACATCCATAACTATAGTGGAATGACAAATTGACTTTAATATAACGACTTGATTACTAAATGCAATTATAGATAGAAAGAATAGAAAGAATAGGCACTGCACGACGCACTTAACATATTACATTACGAGGCGGGGAATTAAAGAATGAGACGTGAGGTACGCCGAATAGGAAGTCGATAATTGCAGCGTGACTATCGGTTTCTTTAGCCACATATTCCCGAGACCCAGAACGAATCTGTGTCTACACGCGTCCTGCACATAGGAGATGCGTGTACGCACATGCGTGCGTCGCTGGCGAGGCTTGTTCGAATGCACGTGAACTGCATTCCACGATAATTTTATATGCTCTTGTCGCCAGGCTTGCTTCGATTCCGATGTTTCATGATTTTGTAAGTAAGCTCTTAACTTGTCCCAGAGAGTCGGAGCGTTAATTTTTTTTCTCTGTAAAATAGCGGTTTTATTGTCACTGTCAGTAAAAATTTAAGAAAATAAATACATCCAAAAAGCTTTCAAAACTATATACGTTTTGAATACGACGTTTCTCCATATTCGTATTACGAATTTTCACCTTGGAATAAATTCTTTTCGCGTTTGCGGGATTTTCAGGGTCGTATGCGGATGAGCGAGGACGTGATTAAAGTTGGAAAATTGTCGTCGCGGAAGCTCGTCTTTTCCCGATAATCTTTGTTCGCGCATTGTCGACGCGGAAATTACATACCTCGAATCCATCAATTCCATTCCCTCAACTTCTTTCTGCCCGCTGCTTCCGGGATCACCGCGTCTACGTCATGTTCGATGATATATAAAACTTTCGTTCGCGCTTCGTGTTGCGTCAATAATTTCGAATTATTACTTAATAATAATAATGTTCTTTCCTTAATTGATTAGGAAATTTTTCAGACGTGGAAACATTTATCAATCAGATTTAATGAATGGAGATGAAATCCTCAGAAATCCTATAGCTTAGAGTCGAGTTCATTCTTGCTCGAGGCACATCGCCTGTTTAAAAAGAATCATCTGCCACGTGTGTTTCATCGATCGTGATGCGCTATTATATACCGCGATCTTAGATTACACAACATGTATATCTTTCATATCGCAACAATACGTTATCGCGATGTTACTGCATCGCAAACAATTTTTCGAGCAACACGATACCGAATAATTTGGCAACTCGACTTTCCGTCGTTGTTGAAATAATCTCGAATGTCACACGAAAGGTACGTTAGGTCGAGCGTGATGAAATTGATCAACAAATTCGTTACCAGTGTTGCAAGGCGAAAAAGAAAAGTGTGTATTCTGCGAGTGTATTTAAATATCTCAAACATACCGAATACCTCGAGATACTCGAAATATCCTAATTACGTAATTATTAGAAAATCTGCACAATTTAATCGATTTATATCTGGCATTCTGGAAAGTTTAAAGTGATACAATTATTTCAGGTGTTTACGGTTCCGTACCGCGCTTGGCGCGCTCGCGCGACGATTACGCGGCTGAAGATCGCGATTTCACGCCCGTGTGCGCGATCCGCGCATTTTACGCGAGCGTCATTAAGAAAAATGAAAGTGCAAATCGAAGCGCCAGGAGAAGAGAAGTCGCGGGGGAAAACGCGCTCGCGCGTCCATCTCGGCTGTACCGATATCGCGCGATTTCCGTGCATATCTCTGCGCGGCCACCTCGCGTTTCCTATTACTGGTGAATTCAAGAGATACGATTTCGCCTCGGCGTTTATCAAGTGGGCGTACATATACGCGCGTGCAAACGCACCAGCCGCGCGCTCTCTCGAGGGCGTATCGCGGCCGTCATCGCGTCAGGCTGATTCGCTTTGATCAATCGCGCGAATTCCAGTCGAATTATGCGTTATAATTATTTCTCGCACGTAATAGAGACCACGAGTCATCGACGCGCATTCATTTTTACGCTAAGCACCCGGCCGACCGTTATTATGTAAAGTGAATGTGCACACGTGTGTACGCGCACATGTGTATAATCGTCGTCCCGTTACCGCGCGATCGCGCACACAATGCCGCGCGATCGAGATCTCCGCGCGAGAGATGTTGATTTCGCGGAAACTCGCGAAGAGGCTTGTCGGCTCGCAAAGATCAATTTACAGCGTGGTATAGGGTTGCAGTTTTAAAATACTTCTCTCTAGTTTTATCCCGCGTGAATCGCAATCGATCGCGAGCGCATATCGCTGAGGCGATGACGGCTCCGAGTTCTTTTTCTTTCATCAGCGATATATGTATGTCGGACATGCGTGCGAATCGAGAGACTTTCCCTACTTTCGCGCGCGGCTACCGTCCGAGGCGGTTACTAGTAGCGATTGAGCATTGTCCGAGGTGGCCGTGGCCGCCGCCGCCGCCGCCGCCGCCGGTGAAACCGAAACTCGAGAAAGTTCCAAAAAGATCGACGAAACTCGTGAAAATCACGCGGATCTAGAATCGTGAGAAATCATGCCGCTACGAAAGTCGTCTCGCGGATACCGGCCGAAACGGAAATGAGGAACCAAAACAATAATTGTGCAACTAAACCTTTCGTTTGATTGTATAATGAGGCGTCGAGCGGCGCGCGGGGAGCGAAAAAAAAAGACAAAAAACCGGTTTTCCGCTTGAACGCTGAATCACACCTGAAACCTGTCCGCGTTTTAATACACCCGTCGTATCGACACGCACTCGGCCGAGTGGCGCAAAACGCTATAACACGGTGTTTTGTTAGGAATTATCGCGTTTCGTTGCGCCGCGCGAATGACGCACGAAAATCCCGAATCTTTCCGCAACGCTCGGCGAAATTCACGAAGCTGGTTTCGCGAGCACGAATATGAAATCACTTTGTTTTTACCAGCGACGAAGTCGACGAAACGAAATTTTTGGTCGGTCATCGGAAATAATTGATGTGATTGAAGAGAAACTTTTGCGATTGCATATTCCTAAAATTGAAGCACGAAATTTTTTCACGGTATGCGGTACCACTCTGTGGAATTTGAAGAATATTATTATTGCGAAAATAAACAGGAGTTTCGAGACTTCCGAGAAATTCTTAAGATGTTTAAAGAATGTTTTTAAATCAATGCTAATTATTCAGGGGTAACGGATGAAATTGAAAGTTACCGAAGGATATTTATAGCCAAGTATTTTACCGCTCGCTTAGCAAATCTCATTAAAAATCTCGTAATATTCCTTTATCCTTAATGATTTGTGGTCGTGGGTTTTCCGACGTAAAACGACGAAAAGAGGAAAACAAGAGAGGCGGAAAAACGTGGAAGAAAAAAAAGAATGATTTATTGGTCTCGCGTTTACGCGGTCACGCACCTTTTGCGTCGTATATGCGGAACGGCCCCCGTGATTTCGCAATTCGGCATTATTTTCTCACAAACGGTAGTTGAATGCGTGCTCGCTGATAGCGTGCGCTCATAAAAGAGAGATACCGGCGTGTGTGTGTGTGTGTGTGTGTGTCTGCTCGTGTGTACACGGGGTCACTCGTTGCGAATGTTTCGCGCGTTTATATACGGCGTAGAAGTGCGCGTGCATCCTGTCGCGAAGCCTCGCCCTGAATTTCACTTCTATAGGCTTCTGTAAAATTCTCGGGAAGGACACTCGCGGATTTTTGCGCGGATCTCGAAGAGAGAGAAAGAGAGCGGGAGCTTTAGCTATATATAGACAGAAATATTTTATCAGTCGCTACGGGGGGAAAAAAAATTCACATTTTAATTGCCGTGGCGCGTGATCCGGTTGTGAAAACCGTGATCGCGGTCCTCGCAGGAATCGGGAGAAACGTGCACTCCGGGTCCGCGGACACGAGAGTCCAGACTCCGATGACGCGAAAGTGACGGCTATGTTTATTCGCGTCAATTGGCGCACGGTTCATTCTCCCGCGTATAGCGCGGCCGGGAATTGAATTCGTCGAGATTACGTGCTAAAGGTTTCAGTCCGCGCACGGCCTCGCGTAACAATTCGCACCGACGAGCTATGAATAGAAAATGGAGTGTAACTATCGTCGGCCAATTGTTCCGAGACGATCACGCCGCGCGGCGCCGGTTATCCTCTTATCTATTTAGCGCGAAGGGACGGAGATGGATCTCGTAAGAACACGCGTCTTAAGTCTTTCTCACTCTGTCTCTGTCTTTCTTCGCTCTCTGCCCCTCGCCTCCTCCTCTTCCTTCTCTCTGTAACAACCTGCTGTAGCCCGCGATGGAGGACGGACAGGCTCTCGGCGCGGCGGCCGCCCCGGCCGTGGCTGGTACCGCCATCCTCTCCTATATCCCTTCTCATTCTATCGGATCATCTACCATCAACGATCGCGCTCGCTACTCCATTCTGCGAAGAGACCCGGCGCGACAGCTCTCGACCGACCAGTCCTTCGCGATCTCTCTCTTTCTTGTTCTCGCTTATCCCGGAGATACGAATTTCTACGCGATCCGCTCTTTCTCTCTCTCTCTCTCTTCTCCTATCTCGCGTCGTACCGTTTCCTCCATCATCTCTCATCTCTCATCAGAGATGGAAATTTCATTACCGGAGTAGAAGGAGCACGGAGCGTTCCCCCCTCGCGAGTAATCGCTCAATCTCCCGCTTGTTTGAAATTCTTCTTCTTTTCCATGCGAGGAGATAACGAACGGATCGCGGGGAAAAGGTGGATGACGAGGACGGGCCGTAGCCCGACCGTGGCTGGTACCACCACCCAATATCAGCCTCCGTTTCACCGAATAATCTATCTAGCGGCGCGCGGGCGATTCGACTCCCACGACCAGCTGTGCTCGACGATCGGCCGCGTTCGTTCGCGTTCGTCCGTGCTCGGCACCTCTTGTCGCGCTCTCCTGTGCTCTCCTCCGCGTTCGCCCGGCGACGTGCGCTCACTCCATGATTCCAGTCCGTCGCGAGCCGTCGCGTCAGTCGGGTTGTATTGTTCCGTGGCATCTCCGACTCCGAGTCGTCTCTCCGCTGTTGTTTCCCAGCTCGATTTCCTGCGCGAGGTTTGGGAATGTGTCCCGCGCGACCTCGTTGAATGTCAGTGAGTCGTTCGCACGAGCAAGAGCAACAGGTGAGCGACTTTTGCAAACGGCGACTCGGCCTAATAATACTTGATTAACAAGCGACATTTAGTACCGCGAATGTCTTCGATGTAAATGATATAGTAATTTATTTCCAATTAGCTTTCGTAAAACCGATTATTCATGATATGAATAACAATAGTTACATTATTCTTTGTACATGTATATATATATGCGAGATCATTATTTTATGTAATATGAATGGCTGCGAAAAATTTGTCATTGTATGCAGAGCCGTGAAACCGATGTTAAAAGATTATTGTTCCACCGACGCCGTGGGTTACGTCGGAGTTATCGACATCCGGCTTGTTCGCGCTACAGCGCGAGATAGTCGGACGGACGTCATTCGCACGTGCGAAATCCTCTTGATTAGATTTAATTACGGAGGCGTAGCTTCCATCGTGTGCCGATTCGAAAGTCAAAAGTCATCGACACGAATTGCGCGAACGTGCGAGACACGGTAGGTCCCTTCGTCCGTAACGCCAAACTATAATAGCGACCTAATCTCACGGTAAGAGATTTTATAATTAACGGCTAATTGTCCGTTCGCTCTCGCGAAATCGCTCTCGGAAAACCTCGGCCGGACCTGGAGAACGTAGATATATATAAAATAGGTTACTCCGTTGTTCGCGCGAGTGAAAACGCGCGCGCGCCGCCGCGATCGGACGCGAATAGAATCACTTTCTTACGTTCGCGCGCGAGACCGATCGCACGAGCGATCGTGTGCGAACCGTGAGGCGGCGAGGGATCCGCGAGGAACGAAATCGTAACGAGAGACGGACTTCGCTCGGCGCGGCTGGCTTTTCAGTGAAATCCGCAAATTACGGGCGGGCGCTCCACTTTTCCTTCACGGGGCGTCTCGCCGTTTCGTCGATTATACTCTCTTACGTCGTGCAACACGGTCGAGAGCCGCTGCCTCGAGACCGGGATCGATCTTCGTCTCTCGGCCGGTCGTCGCGAGTTTCTTCGCCGCGCCATTAAAGGTCTTATACCCTCCTCGCTCGCTCCTCGGAGCTCTTCTCCGTGATGGGCATTAAACGGCAGTTCCGCGTATAGAAACTATCGCTCTATATAGAAGTCGGGGTCTCTATTAGCGGCTAAACAATGGCAGACCTGCACAGTCAGACACGGAGAAATCGGGACTCTTTCTGTAATCACACAACGGCACGAGATATTTATGTTTGCGATCATTGCGTTTTCATTGTGTCCATCTATTTACGTTACTCGTAAACTGTAGTTAGAGATTTAAATTAGATTTATTATAAGCATCCGGTCAACAGGTGGTTGTATTTCGAGGGGAAGGATCTATGAAATTTTTCATATTTTATTTATACGTATACTAAGATATTTAGGTATTATTTAATTCTAGGTATATTTAGATAATACGTATTACGAATTTATTTATATTTATTTTATTGTGACGCTAGAGATTGATGCAGACTTTGACGCGCGTCCCACCCGCGCGCTACTTGCACCATTAATTTCATTCACTTTAAATGGACCGACTTGAGTGGCAATATATTTATCATAATTATACGCACGCGTAGCCGCCCAATGCTGATAACGGCGCGCTGTCGACAATAAATCCAGCGACAATTAGCCGTCCGCGACGTTAAACAGCACGCTCCTCCAGTTAAAAGATAATGACTCGTTTCTCACCCCGTTTCCTCGCGAATGCAATTAGACGTAGCTACTGGGAGAGTCGCCCGACCGAGCATCTCGGAAGTAACAGTATCAGTTTTTACAAGGCCGTCTCGTCCGCCGGTTGCCCTCCGGGGCCGGGGGCACCAAAGGCCGTGCCATTCGCTACATCGTGTCTCAAAAGTCACGGGCGATCAGTCCCTTGCTTCCAACTGGAATACATTCTTTGAATCGAAAAATACATTCTACAGACGATAATACACACACCGGAGGAAATCTTATCTTCAGGATGATGAATAACAATGCCTGAATTCAGGCTTTTATATATAAAATCTTCTCGCTTTCAAATTTCGAACGAATTTTATCAACCGTTTTAAAGTCCGTCATTTACCACGCGTGTGCATTTCTGCATTTTATTTAAAGAGTACATCGTAATTTGTAACGTAAATTGCAGCGATGCATAATTTGCACACGTTTGCAAAAAAAAACGACGATGCAACTCGCGAGTGAGTCCTTTTTTTTAATTGTTCGCGCAAGATTGCTGAGGAATGCGGCACGCTTGCAGCTAAATCACTGCGCGATCTTATCGTGTTATTTTGACTTTTCGGAACAGCAGCGAATGTCGGCTTTGACGCAATGACGCAACAAAGATCCCGTCTCGAGCAAAGGCTATCGATTCGCCGCTTTTTTTCGACGGGTAGGCTCAAAAAATATTAAGCGCTAGGCGCCGTTATTTCCTTGAAAGATTCGCGGGTTATCAGCAACCGAAAGTCTCCGATACGGCAAACTCGTGTCAAAAGTCAACGACAATCGATACAAATGTGAAGCGCTCGAGAAATCTGCACGTACCGTCGAGAGACTTGAAATCGAGCGCGACGTGACTTTTTTTCAAAAATTCAATCGTGCTTTATCTCCTCGAGATGATCTTAGGTTAGGAAAACATCGAAGAAAAATATCGAACGCGTGTCGAACGACCGAAGTTGAAAATGCACTCGAGGATACGAAGATCCTGAAATCTGACAACTTGCTCCGACCGTGCCTTCGTCAAAGTCGAAACTATCTCTAATGCTATTTGCGTACGTTTGTGTAAGTGCCGACGACATACTCGTGATAAAAGACGAATGGAATCTGACAACATTTCCTAACAAGAGGAAATTTTGTAAATCTAGGTAAAAGTTTTCCACAGTTTTTATCTTAAAGATACGTGCGTTATCGAGAGACATTTCGCGTTTATCTCCGAGAAATGTTTATCTTTCCTGAAACGAAGTAATATTTTTGAAGATACAGCCACATTTTACATATTTATAGTAGGAGACACATGCTAGGTAATTATACTAATTTCTATGCAACATTATATCGGTTTTACAATTTACTTTATATTGCGCAATTATACATTTCAGGGGATTGAATCCATTTAAATTAAAGTGCATAGCCTGCGTGTGACAATTTCAAATCATATTCATCAATTAGCACATTGTATTATAGGTGCATTGTGTCATGAGAATCAAGATTTACATTAAAGCGGCACGCACTCAGATACACATAAAAAGAGCAATGCACAGCAGCGTTTCCTTTAAATAATCTTCTCATAAATCTTGTTTCCGTTATCAACGACGTTACGATCGATTTATATATACGTACGATCTTCTCTCACTCGTCAGACGCGATTCATCATTGTCCGGAAACGGAAAATTTTCCGTCGGTGTATCCTGTGCACGTAATGTATACAATATACAATAGAACATTTTACGTTTGGTATGGGAATATTAGACGCTGGTTTCTTTTCGCTTGTTACCTGGGCATTGTACCCACAATGTATTACCGACGTAAGCGCTGTGGGATAACACGCGCATATTATATTTAAAGGCAGATGTAGAGCGAAAAGAACAAGAGAACATTGTTGCGTATCGAAATGCTGAGAATCTTAATGAACACCAGGTATATCGAATAACATTAATGAGCCGAATAAAATTAGGTCGAACGTAAGATATAAGCATTAGATAAAGAGATATATATATGAAACTGTTATGAAGTGGCAATGTTTCTCAATCTTCTAGCAATAGTAGCAATTAAACTCACGAGAAGTGAATATTCGACAAAAGTAGCACGGAATAAGTGGAAGTGCATTATATCTCAAGCGAAAATTTCTTGCGACGAGCGGAAGGGTTAAAGCTTTCGCGATGGTTGACCATGTGGGTCACGACCCACAAGATTTTTTTATCTAAACAACGCCGAAGGCGTCACAAGAACCCGGGAGAAAGTGCGACCGGCCATTTTCTAATTGACCGCATCCGCCGGAAAAATAGAGTTTACCTCGTTAAACGTCACAGTCATTCCGCGCCGATTAGTATGGACCATAGATCCTCGGCTAATGGACTCGCGAAGAAACCCGCGCGAACTTAATGCGCTTTTCCACGTCATCCTTTTTATGTAAATCGAATTTTCACTCGCGCGCGCCGAGCCCGCGCTATCGAACGGATCTTTTTGCGTTCCGCTCGCCGCTGATCACGCTCGGGGGATTTGCTTTTATTTTTCGAACGAAAGTCCTCCATGAAAGGATGTGTCCAATAATAATCTCTAGAACGACTCTCTCTCGATATTCGCGTTCGTTGCTCTAAGAAATTGAACTTTATTGCAGCAATCAATCATTTTTTCTTATGTATCAAATGGGAATGTATGTACACCCCCGCTATATCACATTATCTGTTACTTTAGACTTTAATATATTTAATACAATAATTTTTTTTATTTAATTTATATTTTAATGAAGTTCTCTCTCTCTCTCTCTCTCTTTGACTGAAATAGGTAAAATATGCAATATATGATATAATGTATATAATAATATAATTAATATACACATGATATAATATATAGTATGTGTGTGTGACATGATATTAAAAGTCGAAAAGTTGACATCTGTACAAAATAGCGTCTCGCTAAAGCAAAACCAATGCCGATTTCGCCATAGACGGGAGAGAAACGCGACGCGACGCGACTTTTGATGCGCTCGGTACAGCGCTTCGGATGGGCGCCCCATCGATCCGTCGGTCGACCGGATCTACCATAGGCGAGGCAGAGATTGAATTAACAGCGATACTAATTGACCACCGGCACCGCCGACGGGTGGTCAGCAGCTGCAACTGCAACGGTAGTGGAGACGCGATTGTCTCGTTGACGGTGGGGGAGTTTCACCTTGAAACGTTATGCAACCCGCGCCGCTTCAACGTTGTATCAGCCGTATATACGCCGGGGTTAGATGCACGCTGGGCGATACCGCGCCCATGTGTTTAACAGCCGTCTAATGGTGCCAGTGTCGTCGGGCAATTACAAATTCCGCGAAAGCGTTTCTCTCGCCGACACGCGGCGCGGGCGGCGGGCGCGTTGCTCGTTGCGCGTGCATCTGTCCTCGCGCTTTTCCGCGCGCGGAACTCGACGCGGACACGACAATACGCGATGCAACGGTAATCGCCCGATGGAGCAATTATATGAGTGACATTTACGTTCGTCATTAAGTTTTGTGCGGGAAAGGGAGAACCCACTTGAACTTGATCCACAGTCTGCAGTCGTTGGATAAATGCCGAACATATGCCTGTTCTTAACAGTAGTTGGGATCTTTACTGTTTTATTTTCTTATAGGAGGGATTTCAAAGACTGCATTGTGATATAAAAATATAACATTCTAATAATAACATCAGTTCTACGATATAATTGTAATAATTAGGAGGACGTGTAAAAACTTGACGAAAGATTTTGTTGACGGTCGAAATTGGCAGTGAAAGTTGTTGATATTTGGCACGTACGCAACGTGCATGATTATTCATTATTCACGACGCGAATTGTTCGCGATAGCTATACATGTTAATGATCTGCAAATGGGCCGGCGATTTAAATGATGTCAAAAGCGTTTGGCGGAATGCGGCATGGTAGCTCAACAGTAATAGACACGTTTACTGCCTCTTCGTTGCATTGATTCTCTAATTATAAGTTATTTAGATACGAATCCGCGTAATCTTTGAAATTATTTAAACTAAACTTGAAACTCAGACATATATCAGACGAGAGTTTCGCTAATTAAATCACATTTCTCTCCTAAGCCGGGCGTATCGTGTTTCTTTAATTATCTATGTCGAGTACCAATAAACTAGAATTGCACTCGGTAATTTAATATTGTTGCATTCCCGGAAGCACGTGTAACCTTACGTTTGTCCGAGGAATCGAGGATAACAGCCCGATTAAGAAAATGAGCCGTAATAACAGCTTTGACGTTTGAATCATAAATGAAGGTTCTCAACTTTTTGTTTTCTCTTTTCCCTCTTTCCTTTTTTTTCTAGTATTCCTTGAGAAATGACGTTTCCCTCTCTTCCTTGAGCCATCTGCTAGATTTTGTATTCCTTTGTTTGTTAATTATTCATTGGAAGAGTGAAGTTCGATGTCATGAATTAAGGTAGGCGTCTCGCTACGTGCTAGTCATGTGACTGTTTTGTAGGTTTTCACGTTCAGAAATATATTTCAGGCAATTTTTGCTAAGGGAAAAATAATTTTATGAATTATGGTGTAAAATTTCATACGTGCCAAAGTATGTTACTTTTTCCAAATTATGTGATTTTTCTCATTTGACTTCGTTTTGATCAGCTGATCATGCGAGTCGTCGAGAAAGGTTACAAGTGAGGTTACATCTCCTTTTCGATTGAATTTTGACAATTATTGAGAAAGGGTTTCAAAACGCATGACAGGGGTGTCAATTACTATCCAATTCGGCTAAGAAAGACGAACCTCATAACCTGCAACTACAGTGATTAGCCAGCGGCTTGCCAAGTCTTCCCAACCTTACCTCGACCAAAAAATGTCTGCTCGATTACCGCATTTTCACTAAAATAAACTAAAAAATTAGCAGCGAAATCTCCGGTAAACTATATATTTTATGGTTGCATCGGATTCTTCGAAATCTAATGTACAAAAAGCAATGTTTTTTCTCACTTCATCTAATCGAAAAATGCGAAAATATGTGATTGAAACCGTGATAGAGCCTTCTTTTTCTGGCCGTCTGTATGAAGTAATGCAAAATTTGTGATTTTCGAGATCGATTTTCTAGAGTAAATAGTCGGTAAGGAGCCACAGAAAAAATCGACTGCAAAGCTGATCATATAATTTGATATAAAATCCAAAATCGAAAACTTTATCTAATACATGCCCTGACGAGACGACTACCTTAAAAACATTTTGTGTGAATTATTTTTGTATTCCTGTGACTTAATAATGCATTCAATTTTCGCATCGTTTATCACTCGGCTATTTTTCACGCTTTAAGTAATAGCGTCATTAACGCATACCTATATCGCTATCCTTGAATTCAGCGTGTCTCGTCTCGTAACATCACGTGCAGCTTCGTACGCAACGTCCAACGTCCAACAACGCACGCGTGTTTATTAGCATACGGTTTTTGCGGCGCATCTTCTCGATCGAGCGCCTAATAGAGATTGTCTCGAGATGTTTATTATTATCGCCTGTATAATGGGTAGCGCGCGAGGTAGCGCGGGTAGCGTCTATTGATGCATCGCATATACATCACGCTTCTGCTTTAATAATCGCGCGTGTCGGTTAAATTTCGCAAGCACATTATCAAGTCATTATTCTCAAATTTTGCATAAATTTTAAAGACATTAAAAGCAGCGATTAAACAGTAAAATGAGCGTTTACTATACGTGTCAATTCAAAAGCTGTACGATGACTAATTAACCTTGACGTCGCTTGTTCATTCTAACGAACGATATGCGATCCGTAAACGGCACATGACTTATATAGATATATAACGTTAGACATGAAATGTTCGAAGTAAAATGATAACTACAAGCGAAATGGCAAATAGTTTCCGCTTTTTTATCGTAGATAATATTTAATTAGATTATCGTCTCTCGCAATTTTTTTATTTTAAATATGACGTCTTTACCAAGAATACATTAATAAAATAATCCCGATGTACATATTTGAATCACAATTATAGGATCACGCTGTCGTAATATGCCGGTTGCTCAAGAGTGCCGTTCGTGTGAAGACATTTCCCTCGAGCGCAGGGCCTTTTGTGTGGCCACGATTTTTCTTTGTGTTTCCGGCGAGTGGCGTCGAATAGAGGATCCTTTCATTCGTATACGTCAAGACACGATCGTCTCGCGTTCTTCAGCGTTCTCGACGCGAAGAATTTCGATATGCTCTCGATGCGCCCATGCGAACGTCGCTCCCTACGTTCGTGAAAGGACCGCTATCTATTTGCCTCGTTGTACGTGTCAAGCATATGAAACGTAGTAAAACGCACGTGACACGTGGTTGTATAGCGATACCTTTTGTTGGCCCTTCTCGCCGCGGCAAATAATTGGACGTTGAACGCTTCCGGGTGAAACGAGCGTTCGATGGAAACGGATTATACACATATATATATATATATATATATATATATATATATATATTCTTTAATCCTATAAATACTTCTCTCATTCACGTTCGATCGGCGAGATCGGCGAATAGATAAAAAAAAATATTATTCGTCTATATGCACGAGTAACGTGCTCGTCGCTATTAATAGATAATTACGTATCGAGGAAACACGACTGAACGCTCGTTCTCGATTATTGCCTAATTATGGCGCGCCGGTACCTCGGCTCTCGGCACAAAAACCCGATACTTTCCATCCTTCTTATCGCGAAACGTCACGGATAATCTATACGCGGCGGATGTAGGCACCCGCGAGACATGCCTCTCGTGTGCGATCTTGCCTTCGCGAGAAGTTGCTATCGCGCCTATGCGGCATGCGCGGTCGTGCATGACGGCGTGGCGGCGTGAGGGGTTCTACTTTCTTCGATGGCCTCTCTAGAATCGGGCCCCATCGGACGTTAGTATACGCAACGCGCACGAGGGTAACACGCGCGTCACACAACGCCGGGGCTTATGCATAAACGCAGCCAAGTTCGCTTTCGCGTAATAAATTGTAAGGCAACTTTTCCTGCTGATGCGAGCTAAATCTTAACGGTACATCTTCGCGTTATAGAAGCTCCGCAAATGATAGCCAAGCAACTTTCACGGTTCCCACAGGGGAACTTGAAAACGCTTGCGACGCAAGGAACTCGGCGATCATGCCAATTAGAGGAGTAATCCGACGTGTAACGCTGATGAAAAAAAGAAATACGTAGAGGAAAAAAGCGGGGAATCTAGAGAAAGGAATGGTCGCTCACATATATATATCGGAAGTATTTATTAGAAAAGGACAGATACGTGTAACTGCACACGTGCGCACTTATCTATTTTATTATTAGCATATAATGTATATAATAAGTATACATTGGTTAACGTTTCTATAATCATTATAAATATAGATTTTGTTTTTCATCCCATTGTAAATGCACGAAGTGCATGAATTACTTTTTACATGCGATATGAAATATTTTTCTGTCACTTTGGCATATTACTATTCATTATCTTAAATATTTTGATATTGTCTAATATTTCTTTGTGAACGCATATATATTAAGGTAGTTGTATCGCGACAGTGTTAGTCAACACACTGCAATACGATAATGTACGGAAAACTCTACTTATCTGTGTAAAACTTTTGACTGAGCTTGTACTGTTTTTACTGTTTTCATTCGCGTCAGTAATGTCAGTATACCATCGAGATTAACTCGCGACGCTCGCGTTAGTATGCTATCGAGGTTATTTTGAATAAATAGAAGAAATAGAAGCGAAAATATCTGTTGAACGTTACAAAGGAAGATTAATGAAAAAAAAGTATTAAAGAAAAAAGACTTAAAGCTTTAGCGGCAATGTCTGAACTACATATACATATATCTAATCTTCATATGCGCAGTGTTGCAAGATCTTTACAGGTTAGCTGTCGTATGCGTCCACCGCTATGAGAAATTGTGTACTTTGTGTAACAATTGCTTCAAAACTATAAATAGATAAGGGTCTTGTACTTTTGTAAGAATATTTTTACAAGTCTCTTTTGTCATCTATTTGTTTTTCATTAAAATCCTATATGAGTAGTTTGATCGCTACAATTACAAACGTGATATAGGAAGCCGTTTTCGGCTGCGTTCCTTTTGGGCGCTCACGCGCCGTAAGCTGCTGCAAGCATCATTCTATCTTCGTTGCACATCCGATCAAACGAAGATAGAGCGATGCTTACAGCGCGTGAGCGCCCAAAAGGAACGCACCCTTTGTCCTACACGATACATGTAAAAAGTGCTAAGTTTGATTTCCATTATTTCAACTTTGGTATAGTCAAGCTTTTTCTACTTGCACGTGTGTGTAGAGCGTGTTTACATTAATATGCTGTTCAAATTTTAAAGATTCCTATGAAAATGGGTTTTGTGATACAACTACCTTAATTGATTTAATAATGTATATACCCGTTTATGTTTTGCTAGATATTGCTAATTTTTTTCTTTTCACTGTACACCATATAATTTTGTAAGAAAACGTACATAGCTGTTATTATGCACGTATTTTTAATCGTCAAGAGGACTCGCGATTACTACTTTTACTCGTCGGATTTATAATCGGCGAAAAAATGCTAATTTAATTGTTTCATAACTACCATTGTCCGCCGCAAATCGTAATCGCGACGCACCCGGCGACTGCGAAAACACGCAAAGAAAGGAGGAACTGGGGCGGACAGTTTGATGTATCGCACGACGGAGAAAGAGAGCGGCACAGATCCGCGCCGTGATCCGTTCGCACGGCGTGGCGTGGTGCGGCGCGGCGCGGCGCGGCAACGGCCCGGCGGCACACAACGCGCTTCGGCTTTGGCGCTCGACCTCTTTGCGCCGACGTGGGAGGAATAGGAAGTCGTGCATTAAATCCGAACCTCCACCTTTCAGCGCTTAAACGCCTCTCAAATGGCATGGCCGCGGGACACCGTCCACTTCGAGCGCACAAAAGCGATTGCCTCCATTCCTGAATTGACCGCGACGACACGCGACGTCGATCTTTTCGGAGATGTCTCCCCCAAGACGAACGATACCCGTCGACGATTTGAAAATTTAATTCTCGAATGCATGTTGTCGGTGCGACATCGATATACCTTATGGCCGGCACTATCATTCGTTGATGCTCGGTCTGAGATTTGCGAGATTACGTATCTCGATAAAACACTCGTTATTTATTCATTGCAATATTCCTGCAGCACATTAATATTCGCAGACACTGTAGAAGTTTTTGTGGCTTTCGTTCTGTCAATTCAATAACATGTTTTTTATCTTATGCTTTTTGTTTCTTGTATTATTTTGATTCAAATATCAATAAATATTGATCTGATAATTTTAAATTTATAATTACATTTATAAACTCATAAATTATTGAAATTCTTTGTAACGTATTTTGAAATATTAATTGACAATGTAAAAATTCGAATAATTTATCCTTTTTTAATTTTTTACTTACTTTTACTTTTAACTTTTTTTATAACGGTTAAATTTAATCTAGAATAGCTATACTGTCTTTAAATGGCTAGCGCAACGAAATTGAGCATAAGATAAGAAACTGATAGTACGGTAACAAAATAGCTATATTCTTGTCTCATTCGTGCTAGAGTGACCGCGCCAGCTTAACAGACATATTCAAGAACGTCTCGGCGAGCTCTTGGACTTTCTCGCTCGCGCGTATCGAGCGGAAAAATTCCAGTCTTGGCCGCTCACTTGTGATTACGCTCATTGCCGAATTAACTGCGAACGTCGGATGTTCCCATTTGCGCAAACGGAAAAATTCTACTCCGATACTGTCTTCACGTTCGAGTGCAAAGGTAGGTGGTATCGGAATTCCGGATGGATGTACGCGTTCTCGTGAGGCTGCATTCCTCTTTTGTTAGAGAGGAAGGTGTATGTAGATAAGCCGTTTAATCTCGCGCAAACACGCCTACGCATACCGTGACACCAAACGCGCAGTCAAACTCACGATTGCGTGCAAAAAGATATTCAAATATTTTTGCAGGCGTAAGTATTTCTGGAGTCGTCTGAGATAAGTTTAAAGCTCCCTCACGTGTTGACATATAATTAGTTTACTCAAACAAACGTCGACGTGCGTCCGCTGTTCCTTTCTAGACCACGTTCTTTACTTCAACATTTTCATCCTCCTCAATTAGCTGAATTTTCTGCAAATTTAAACCACGCTAACTGAAATTAACATAAAGACGTTTTATTCACGAGTAATTACAAGAATTGTCGCGCATAAGATTAGGGATAAAGTATAAATAGTTTGTATCAGTGTTCTGTTATGTGGAACAAAAGTAAAGATACCTGTAGGATTGGTCAGAGATGGGATGCATGGATGGACGAAATATGCCGCAACGCAACGTGCTCCTCGCACTCTATCGACATCTCTAACTGCGCATACTTGATCCAATTGGATGCTTAATGTCTCAAAGTCTGAGGTGGTGTCATATGCGCGAGATGATGAAACGCGAAAGGATTTAGCCTTCGTCTTCAAGGCTGACCGCTGGTACACCGCGAACAATCGTCCGTGCTTTAAGTGGAGTTCACACGGTGTTCGCGGCACCTACGAGAAACAATAGAGACTTCATAACGAGATTCTTCATTTAATTTTAAATCGTCATATATCTTTCGTGAAAGAAGAGAAAAATATCGCGATGAGACACTCCGAGCGTGAGATAAAACTTGTCATTTGTGCGCTTGTGTGCGTGTGCGTGCGTTACACGCATGTAATTGACCTGATTTTCTATGAATATACATAGGCTTCGTTACGTCAAAAGATTCAGTCGCGTTTCTCGGATTAGGAATGATAAAGAGAACTGGATCTCGCGCGGGTGAGGAGGACGGGGAGAGAAATGACGGGAGACGTCGAACAAAGATTTCGCTACTGCAATCGTTTCCAATGAAAGAGCAAGGAGAGGACAGAATGCATGCACGCTCTTATTGCATTCTCCCTCAGGGTCGCGTCAATCTAGAACTGTAATCTGTAATTCATAGCAATGCGATCGAAATTGTCTAACATAATAGCTTAGTTATTATTATAATTGTTACAATATATAGTAATAGGTTATAATAATATAACAATATAGTCTTTTATGTTTAATATGTATAACTTTAACATGTAAAACGTGAATTACGGATTAATTCTTTAAGGGCGGGTATTTTAAACGAGCTTTATCGCGCAGAACGCAAAAAAAGAGGAAATATAAGCTATTTATACAAACAAATTTAGTCAGAATTGGAATTTTTATATTAAAAAATGATGTAATGATAAAAAATATATTTTATTGTAAAATTATGTAAAGTATACTGTAGCTTATATTTACTCGTTTTTAAAAGGTTAATGATTCATATCAAAACTATAAAATTGATTTATATAAAATTGTATTTGCAAATCGCATATTATAAATTTGCAGTCGAAGCGACACAACTTGATATGTTTTTGCGCTCTTTTGCAACATAACAAGACTGTTCTTTGATCACGAGTTCTTGATGACCATGATGATACACGCGTGATAGCTTAGCTTTTGCGTCGCAGGAGCTTGTGCGCGGATAGAAAGTAATTTTCGGGACACAGATAAAAGCGAGGTCGGCACGCGAGAGATCGTGGAAATAAGAGGAGAACGCGCGGCAACCTGGATAGAATCCAAAACTCACGTCCCACCTCATAGAATGTCGAGGGAAAGGAAAAATTACACAGCTGGCGTTGGCTTTTGACGTTTGACCAGCGGCTCATTTAAATCTTTTGTATTCATAAGCAGTCGATCTACAAGCCTTTCGCTTGAACTGTTGCTGACAACGGAAGAACATTACACGTATATACGTATAAAATTATATATTTTGAAACAGAAAAAGAAGTTAATTGTCATATATTAAAGCTAAAAAGTTTCTATTTTTTTTTTAGTTATATATTTTATATATATAATATTTTAAATGGAATTTTATATATATATATATATATATATATATATATAAAATCGATGTCTAGAAAGTTTAATTTACACCTATAAGTGTATATCTAATATCTATATTTATTTTGTATATCTTATATCTTTAGAAATGATATACGAGCTACTTGCATATTGGGAATTAGTCTTTTTGTATGCCAATTCAATGGTTTGTCGGTTTTGTGTTGCAGAGGGGTCTGAGTGTCTGAGAGTCGGTTGTAGCCAGAGGCCGACAACATGAGGAACTCGACGTTACTGAAATGGGCGCAGAATTCGGCGAACAATAAAAATCAGCCGAGTAAAAACGGAGGTGAGTAACCCTGGCTCTCCAAAGCACGTGTGTCGCGAATCGCGACTATTAGTATTAGCAAATATGGCTCGCCGCTGCTATGGCGAAGGTTGAAAACCATCGCGACTCTTCTGTTCGCAGGAACGAGTAGGAACTGGATACACCCACCGGACGCGCTCCAAAAAGGACATATCGCCTACCTAGTCAAGGTATTGTACGATTTCTATACTGCGCAGATATTGTAAGTAACGTTGTGTTATATGGAGATATTACTTATATATCTCGAACTTTCTTTCGTAAAGAACTGTAACGATTATTTTTGCGAGTCACAATTTGTGCTGAAAAATTCGTGCTAGAAGATAAATAAATGATTTTTGTAAAGCAATAAAATTTTTATTTTTATAAATAATTTATTATAAGATTACGTTTTTATTTTTAACGGGATGTTGAGAGTATTTTTAATTATTGATATTCTGGCGTATGCACATTAACCAAGGTCGCGGTACGCGATTGTGAAACCGCGGGATGAACAACAACCAAGCGACGACAAGTATCATCTTGGCACCGTTTCTCGGTATCTCGAAACTGACGGAATGAAAGGTCGAGGCCGTCGCGACGCGTATCATCTATCCTCTTTTTCCGCTTTTAATTTCATCTCCGGTAGCTTATCGAGCCCGTGAACCCACTCAACGGGATATCCATTACGCGTTCGTGAAATTTGTTGACGTGCGTTCGCCTAATTACCTTTCGCTGCTAACGAGCGTAATTAAGCTAAGTTGATTATTTCGCCGGGCGGAACGCCGAGGCATCGTGCACAGCCTGAGAAAAGCTGGAGAAATTGCTGGCTACTATTAAGCAATAACTGCGGCGGAAGGGTAATGAGAATAGAAGCAGTTGATTGAAAACAAAAACATTCAATATTTTTTATTCTTGTATGTTTTATAGAGAAAAGAAATATTTTTAAATTTTTTAAATTTTTATATTTTATAATACAGTAGATTGTTAGGTATATTTCTCTAAAAAAAAAAAAAAAAAAAAAAAAATTGGAAAGCGGTTTCATAGAAATATTATATAATAATTTGTGATAATTGATTCAAATTATCAAAAAAAATTAATATTTCCTGTAATGAGAGAAAGGAGTGCAAGGCTGAAAACGAAAGACGCAGACGTCTCATATTAATACATACAGATGTTCAAGTTGAATCTAATAACGGGAGGGGCTTATGTCCGGTCGTTGAAAAAACGATGCGGACGTAAAACCGAAAGTGACCCGCGATTTGCACTTTCTAGAGCCGGTTGTAGAATCTCATTATTTCCATGACTTGCACAGAAATAGGAAAAAAGATCCTAGGCTCGAAGCGTTTATTCATTTCGCGTCACCCGGAAAAATTGCGCAACGATCGCAACCGCGCACCCGCACCCGCCTGCCTTTCGTTTCGAATTGTTACCGGCACGTACGTAAAGTTTCCCCCATGAATACGAATACGGCATATATCGCGGATGAATTGTTGGTCGAGACGCTGAGACCCAACAGGCCAACAGGCGCGTCGCCCGCGCCGTGAGTTCGTTGAACTTCGAAACTTCGCGCGAGCGGCCAGATTTCACTATCTCACGAACGAAACGAGTGTCGTGTCGTCACCACTAGACACGAAACAGCGGAATTGGCATGTCCGGACATGCCTTTTTCTCTGACCGGATTAAGTTTCCGCAATCCAACTCTCCCCGTGGCTTTTTTTCGGAAGATATTCCCGCCCAAGAGAAGTTTCTCTTCGTGGCACAAAATATCTCATCATATTCCTATCGACTGCACACATAATCAATCTCATTATTCATTACATTTAGGTTGACAAAAAAGGCATAAAACTTTTTTTTTTAATTAAAAGCAATTTTTAAAAATTTTGATAGCAATTTATTTGAATTTTTTTGTAATCCTAGAAGAATTTAAAGATTAGCTTTTGGCTATCGTATTTTTATTATAATTATCTCTAACCAAATCCTCATTTTATTTTGTGTGAAATGCGATTAATTATTTATTTGTATATTTATCAGAAATAAAATGGAAAACGCGATCGATTTGCATAAGTAATCGAGATGACGGTTTCATCATCCAAGAAGATGCGTATTTGACCAGAAATATAAAAGTATCCCGAGATCATTAAACTACACAGCGAAACGTCATCGTGGCGCGATGATATCGCGCAATTTGTCAGTGTTACGTTTATCGCGTTGTTCGTGTAAGATTAAAGTGCAGAAATATTTTATCGGGTAGAAGGAATGCGGCGTAAATTGCCGTTAGATTTGCGTCTTATTTTCAAACGTCATTGCGAAATGTCTTGTTTCTTTTGTTCGGTTTGCGAAATGCGATTATTGCAAGCAGTTCCTATTAACTATAACGATTAGGATTAATTTCTCTCCTTGCCGACGTATATCCGACTTCTTTTCTCGCTCTCTACGTATCGCGATCAACGTTTTTATTTTTATCGTTTATTTTTTGCAATATGCGCGCCAGAATCTTTGCGTTCGACAAATAAAATTTTTTGTATGATTTAAGATGCCCGAAACTCGTAAGCTGTTTTGATTGCGTAAAAGTGTATATACCGATTTATACAGCCATATCCACAAGCAGTTGAACAACTTTTCTCTCGGAAATATTACCTTGACGAGAGATGTCGTGCGTTGCTAATTTACAGATGCATGCCGGAGATTTACGACGATTATAATGCAAAAATATGCAAGCCGCGGAGGAATGCGTTAAAAAAAAACCGCGATTAATAAAGAAGTGCATTCGTATCGCGTTTTCAATGCGCATTTTTTCTCGGAAACGTCACAACGTTTCTCACGCTGCGTCGTTCCTCTGGCTGTTTTTGTCACAAAAGTTGCGCATACACGGAATGTACCTGATTCCCCTTTTTTTCGTCATCTTCCTATGATTTGATATTTTAGTATTTGGGCAGCACAGAGGTGGACCAACCCAAAGGGATCGAGGTCGTTAAGGAGGCGATCTGCAAACTGAAATTCAATCAGCAACTCAAGAAGAGCGAAGGCACGAAAACCCCGAAGGTCGAGCTCACTATAAGCATCGATGGCGTGGCGATACAGGAACCAAAAACGAAAACGACGCCTAAGGTTAGTGCCATTCGTCGACGTGAAGATGACTTTTACGCGATAATTGCGTTCCGTACGTTCACGTGTCCAAGGCTCGATTACTTGACCGTCATTTAATCGAAGGTTATTCTTGCAGCGAATTATGCATCAGTATCCGTTACATAGAATCTCGTACTGCGCCGACGACAAAGGGGAGAAGAAGTTCTTCAGTTTTATCGCGAAGGAAGAGGACGCGGAGAGGCATACATGCTTCGTTTTTGTTAGCGATAAACTAGCCGAGGAAATCACGCTGACCATCGGCCAAGCTTTCGATTTGGCCTACAGGAGGTTCCTGGAAACATCCGGCAAGGATTTAGAGACACAACGACGTTGTATGGTCCTGCAGCAGAAGATAAAGCGACTCGAACACGAGAACAATGTTTATCGGCAACGATTGCAGGACGTCGCGGTTATTAAAGGCTCGGTTAGTTTGAAAAATATATATGAGAGAAGTATATCTAATACTTTTAATAATATATAAATAAAAATTATTTCAATACTTGTTTACTATATTTCTATTTAGACGGATGTGTCGGCGTACCTATCGCAACATAATATACCCGATATTCTTCACGTACCTGGAGCTCCTACGGATTCACCGCAAGTCAATGGTACGATTAGCCAGCCATTGCTGAACATGAGCGACAGCAACGGAAATACATCTAATGGACCACAGCAACCGCCACCAGTTCCACCGAGAAGTTTCGAGAAGAGTTTTGACGATGATTTCATGGGGTATGATCAATGTGATGATTGTAAATTTCACTAATCTCAGCTTTCTTGATTTCATATTATTTCTTATTTTTTCATAGAAATGAGCCAGCGCCAATGCCGTCGGTCGGCACTAAATTGGAAGGACTGTTGATGGACGAGTTTGAGGAAGATTTCAATCCAAGAGCTTACGAGACCGCAACCAACGGTCTTGCCAATCATCAGTCAAATAACAATCCGCTCCTTAACGGTCAGATATCTTCAGGATCGATCTTCTTCTCGCAATCTAACGGCACAACCAGTCCTCCGCCCCTGCGTAAGTATACAATTTATGGATATTAACTTTTATTACACATATATCATCTCTGAGAATATTGTGATCTCTATCCAGTGGCACCACCACCAAAGACGAAAGACTCGAGACGTCAAAATGGAATCAAGGAAGATCTGTTTGGTAGCATTCCTTTTAATCCTACGCCGGCTTTAAACATGAAGAATGAATTTAAGGATCCGTTTGAAATGGGAGAATTCGGAGCTTCGACCATGACATCTAATCCTAGCCAGCAAGAACTGGAAAACGCTATCGGTCTGCTAGACAAGAAGCTGCTGGAGATGAAGGTAAAACATGCAATTTTCATTCTCCAATTGCTTCTGTTGTAGACAAGTTGTAACATAGCGAAAAATTTTTAGGATGGTTTTAGTAGAGGGCTGTGCATCGGAACGGATGACTTTTCTTTGGAGAGCTTGGACCCACTGCGGAATTAAAATCGCCAATCAGATCGGAAGTTACGAGCGTTCGAACGAGAACTTTATTAAGTGCTCTTAAGATGCAGAGTACGAAATACCAATTAATACGGATAAAGCAATTAGGGATTATGTCCGTGTAAAACCAAAATTAGTCAATTATTACTATTACTCTACTCGTATATTTATGATCATGTTCGATATTTATGGTACACATTTATGTGAAATAATTCTATAAGCGTGTATCCTTCTACACTCGCTAGTAATCTACGCTATTCTATTCGTCGCTTTAGAACTGGGGTCCAATCTGAATGACGCACTGAAAATGCGTTATCGTTGTTAATGATCAGTCAGTGAGAGGAGATCTCAAGTCGACCGTTAGAGTGGAATGAGACATTATTCTAATCGAGACAACATAATTATATAGACGAAAATTTGTTATATACATATATCTGTCTATATATATAACTAATTTTATGTATGTATGTATGTATATATACATACATACACAATTTTTTCTTGTCGCGAATCTCATCGACGAGAATTTGATATATATATGTATATGTATATATATAATTTTTCTTATCGCGAATCTCATATCGACGATGGTATGCTTGCGTATTTCATATTTTTTAACGAGATATTGAAAAAGAACTAATGAATATATTATAATTTTGTAGCCATTGAATTGAAGAATTGGTGACGGCCGAGCAATCTCTTACATTCTAAAGCTACAATTAAGAAAAGCTACAATTGATAATATACATTTTACACTCGGCCTAGTTTGATTTAAACTCGTCACATTGTTGTTCAATCGTCTGTCGAAAAGTGAGCTAGTAGATGAAAAAAAAAAAACAAAAAAAACGGAGCACTAACGTAGTAGCGTTTAGAAATCACACTAATAATACGAACGCATAGCTTTCATAGTCTGTCGATTGAACTCATACACTCAGCATATCCTTTTTCTTTGGTCTGTCGTACATACCTTCACCTTGCTTTTAACGCGTGAACGTAAGTGATAGGAAAAAAAAGTTTATTGTAGGAGCGCATGAAAACTTTCGGCTGTAAAGTTTACGGTAATGTCTACGTATCGCGACCCGACCAAACGTAAGGCGTTAAACGAGTTGACGTTTATCGCTATAGAGAGGATTAGTAATTATGTACATATGAAATATTATTGTTGCTATATTGTTTAAGATATAATAGTTAAGAATATAGCATATGATTATTACAACAAATATTGAACATCCTATACATCTTCCTTATACTCTGTATATTAATCTCGAAATAATCTGAAGTTGTGCACCCGTCTTGTCATAACATTATCCTCGACGCTTTCACGACTAAAATGTCATAAACAAAATAACACAGTTCCAAAATGTCACAGTTCCAACTTTTAAAAATCAATTCATTTTCGATCGTCCAATTTCCTTAAAATTTCACTTTTACTTCCTTTGAAATTGCAAATAATGGCGTTCACGAGACTAGTCTTCCTTACTTTCTACATAATTTTGGTCAGCAATGTCATGTTGCATCGAAGTGCAAATAATAATGGTAAGAAAATATACAACGCGAGTTAAATATTTCAAAACGTTAATTAAATATTAAAAAGATACATTTGTAAAGAATGCGTAATGGAAGAAAGTACGTGCTACGTTTTTCAAGAACCATATCGTTATTCAGTTACCGAAGGAATTGTAAATTTTTTGGAAGAATTGCAACATAAAGTATAAATTAAACAAATATTTTCTGTCGCACAAACAATAAGTATAAGTGATGTATTGCATTTATTATACAGGGAACTTTAATAGTAAAATCACCCCTACAAGATACTTTGAAGAACATTACGAAATGTTGTATAGAACCTCGAAATAGCGAGTCGTTGAAAAAAATATTGTCATTTACCTGTGCGCCTGACGAAGAAAAATCAATTAAAAAAACGTTTATGTAACAAATATTGGGACATTATATTCAGCTATTTATATTTTAGTAAACATTTAATAGGAATAACGTTAATTATTAATTGCATTAAGCAAATATTAAAATTGTAGTAGAAATCTATCGTATGATAATTATACAAGCAACGTAAAAGTTTAGAATAGATCTCAAGAGTGCTCTAATTCGTATATAGTTCATGTTGTTTCATAAAAGTGTTAGTATCGCTTATGTCCATTTTCTATCAACGCAGATTAACTTTAATCTCGGTTTAACTTACTTTTTATCTTCTTCTAATTTTCAGAACCAAGAAAATATACAAAAAATAAGTTAACCCAAGATTAAAGTTAATCTACATTGGTAGAAATGAACATTAAACATTCAAGTATATGAATCGTACGTCGAACCGCATTCAAATTTGGCGCGTCTCGCGCGCGACAAGCGTCACGTGATTCGGCGGGCGCGCCGCAGGCGGCGCTAGCGGCGTGAACGTCGAACGTGGCGCGGCACGCGCTGCGCGCTGCGTCAGTGTTTGTGTTCTGTGTCGTGTCAGTGTTCCGCGGACTTCCATCGCGTTCTGTTCGTTTCTCCGATCTCCGTCTGGTTACGCTCCGCGTCACGATAGAAAGAGAGGGAGAGGTAGCCGCCGAGAAACGCCACAGGACAAAAGTGCCTTCTTCCATCTTCGCCGCGCACGGTGACTCCCGTCAGGATGGCGGACGACAACCACGAGAACGGCACCAGTAACGGCGACGTGCCCGAAATCGAGCTGATCATCAAGGTGAGTGTGTGCCACGCGCGGTGCGCGGCCAAGGATCGCGGCCCGCCGGAGCGAGAGCGAGACGGACAGATCGGCGATCGGCGGGACGGGGAGGGACGGGAGGGCGGGAGAGGAAAGAGGAAAAAGGCGGCGGTTGTCGGGTTGTCCCGTGCGCGCTATGGGCGTGGAACGTGGAACTGCCAAGTGCCAACTGGTTCCCGTATTCGATCCTGCGGAAAACCGCAGGCTAGTGGCTCGTCCCTTCTTTCCCGGCGGGACGCCGCGACCGTGAAAATCGACCGGTTCGGCTCGACCAGCGGATACAATTCGCGCCGTGACCGTTGACCGTTCCTCGTCCGCCTCCCTTCCTCTCTTTCTCCCCCGCGCGACCTTTTGTTTTTGTTTCGCGTCACGTTCGCCGTCGCGTAGCGTTCTTCGCGAGCCCGCCGGCCGCCCTTCGTCTCCGAGGAGTCCGAGTCCGAAGCTCTCTTGCGCGTTCGCCGACGCGTGATCGCCAGGGACCGGAGCCGTGAACGCGCGAGCAACGGACGCGGTGCACGCGGAGAGTACGTGCGTACGTCGCGGTTGCTCGGCCGATACGGCGCGGCGATCGAGAGACCTCGCGGAGCCGGAAGCGAGGAGGGCTCGTTGCCCGCTTGCCCGCACGTGTGCCGTGTGTCGCGAGCTTTTTCGGTTCGTGCGTCTAACGTTAATGTCGTTAATACGAACGAAGGGGTTCGAGAGAGACCGGTTTACCGTCGCTTGGCTCGATCTCCGACGACGCGCCGCGCCGCGCCGCGGGCCCGCCAACCGTTCCCCATCGTCGCGAATGGAGATTTCCGTCGGTCGCTGATGGATGCCTCGCGTACTCGATCGTGTCGGCCGACGGATTGGAACATTAGGTAGACGAGATCCGGAAGACGGCGCCGTTCCGGGCCCTTCGCGCCGCGTCGCTCCCTAAGAACCGGAGCGTTAAACGCGCGGCGCGGCGCCGTACGCGTATGCTACACACTTTTTTACGCATGGAGTCATCGAGGGCGCCGCGCCGCGTAAACTCGTCTCCCTCCGCCGAACGTTTGTGCGTTCTGCGAGCGTTACGCGCGGGCAAATGGGACACGATAAAAAAAGACGCCCGCCGTCGCCGTCGCCGTCGCCGTCGAAAAGTCAAGCCAGGTAGAAAATAGTTGTCCGGCGCGATGCAAGTGGACGGGAAAACGAAAGGTCGGCGACTAGACTGGTTTTTCCGCCGGCCGCGGCGACACGCCGGAATTTCTCCCCCGGGATTTCGAGCACTCGCGGATCGCCGCAGGATCGCGATACGGGATCTTGATCTAGGATCTTATATGATCGATCGAATCTTGTATACGGCCGGGGTAGGTACAAACTCTGTCCGTCGCCGCTGGCGCATTCCTATCTTATCGGAGTAATTCGCGCGGCGTCTTAAAATCGTGCAGATCTCTTTATCTCGCGCGATTAACGACCGCCCGCGTCGGAGAAAATGTCGTGGAGTTTCACCAAGGGACTCTACGCTTCCTTTTTAGGTTGCCATTGAAAGCGTTCCGAATAATTCGCGTCGCACGCGTTCCGGACGTACGTGTCTTTTACGCGTTGGAAGTAGATAATCTTTAATTATTAATAAATGCAACCCACCGATATGATATATAATCAATTTATTTACGATATGATGTACCAGATACAGAATCAATTTGAGAAAAGCCTAATTAGACTTCCAAGATCTATTCATCGTAAATGGCGTTTTAAATAGGTAATTTTGAAAGAGAGCAGAATATTTTGACGATATTTCTCAAAGTAACTTGGAACCCTTCGAGTCGCCCTCTTTAGATCTCTTTTTCGCTTTCTTCCAAATAAAGAAACGAGATGAGTCAACGGTAAAGTATATTAATACGACGTATTCTCATATATAAAAATATGATAAACAGGATGTAAGATCGCTGATCTTACACGATATCATAATTTTGCGGTATCTATATCGCCATATTATGATTTCGATATAATACGATATCGTATTACGTTTTCGATTCCGATTAGATTAGCGGCCAGGGGCCAGGGCTGTTCGCGATCGTTGTTATTCCCGGTCGATCTCCGACTCGATCGAGGGTGAGCTCGGCGCGGGTTCTCGGAACTTTCTTTTCACCGAGTTTCCAAGGGGGGAACAACGACTCCTCAAGTGGAAACAGGCTACCTTCGTATGACCATTAAAGAGCTTGCGATTGAACTTTCGCCGGCGATCGATCAGATTTCTTCCGAGAGAAATAAGTACCGCATGCCGTACAATTTTAACATAATATCGCTGAATTAGATGACTGGATCGTGAAAGGAATGAGGCGTTTCGAAGTCGAAATCGTGGTACAATCTTTTCTCCTGCCACAGGAATAATTTACAACGTAAATTAAGAATAATTATAATTAATTATTATTTATCGTTATTAATTTTTCTCAATTACTAATATTTATTATTAGTAATTATTATTAATTATAAGCTGTAGCTGTAGCTATGTGAAACATTTTAATATATTTGACGAACCAACTGTCGATCCTAAAACTTCAATATTTGTATATTAATATTTTTGTACAAATATGTAATGTAAGGAAAAGGTAAAGAAAAGAAAATTGCCGACCGGTGTTTAAATTTCGTCGAAAACGTTCGCTCTCTAGTCTTCACTTGGTTCTATTGTCGAAGGTGAGACACGGTCGCCATATCGGTGCAACCTGTCCTTAAGTGTGCCAACGGGAATTCTACGCGGCAGCCTTTCAGATAACTCAGGCTTATCATCTCGATTGCAGCGTTAGATAAATATTCAGGTAGCCGGCGAAGTGTTACACCACCGAGAATGCGCTCTTCACAGCCAATATATCTGGAATAAACATGATAAAAACACAAAAAAAGTTCAGTCGCGGAATTATCGGTTCTTGCTTGATGCAGGACAAACTTATCGCGATAAAATCGACTCGTCACGGAAAAAACTGAAATCTCACGGCATTGCTTAGAAATTTCTCGTCGATAACTAATTATAACGAAATGGCCGATATCTAGTTCATCGAGGCGTGCTACTATCGAGCTGGAGAACAACGTCGCGACTTCCTCCAGGTCCGCGATAATGTCTCGCTCGAAATTGCCTTTCGAATCGAATCGCGCGTACATATGAATGCCGACGTGAACATTCAAATCAAGTTGAGCTTTGCGTACCGTGCCCTCTCTCCATCTCTCGCAACGAAATACCGTAGACGCGCGCATATTAAACGGCGGCCATTTAATTTATTCAGTTAACGAGGTCAGAACTCTATGCCGGCGCGGCGCGGCAGCGGCCCGGCCGGGTCGGCTATACCGTTGTTGCAAATCGAAGAACGACGGAGCGGTACAGACGTAATTCCGGAGCCGATCGCAGGTCGAAATCGCGCGCGTTTTGCGCGAAAAGATTTAACGATAAACCGGCCGGCCTTGCACTCTCGGCAGGCGATCATGCGAGGTTCTCTCGGGTACTTTGTAAGTGTGTCAAACGGGACGAAACGACGGAGCGGCTACCGCGAGGTCCTCCGCGAGATTCTACCGTTAAACGATGGACTCCTTTGCCTTCCGCTTTCCTCGCTCCTCTGGCTTTCCCCGCCGACTTCGGTGACTTCGTTCCCCGGATCTTCTCTATTATATTCCTCAATAATTCGAAGAATATACTCGCCGATTTATTAAAACTGGAAGAGTGAGAATTGAAAGAATTAAAGAAAACATTTTTTTAAACTTGCTTTTCTTCGAAAAAGAAAGAAATATTTTTGTTTGCGAGACAAAGGAAAAATTAGTGGAAAACGAGCTTGATAAGTTATAAGATCGATTATAATATGTTTAAGCTAGACAGAGTAATAATAGAAAAAGATCCTTGTTCCTCCTTAACGTCTTCCTTACGCATACATTATTTTTCTTTGGAGTTGTTTGTCACACTTATACAAGTACCACGTCACAGGTGTCTTATTCTTCTGTTTCGGTAGAGTTATTTTTCTCATCGTAGTTACATTGAGCACAAGAATAATCGCGTAACCACCTGGCGAGCGCGGCGATCGATCGCACTTTAATCTCCTCTAAGGTCATTACAAGCGTGTCTGGGTGGAAGTCAGAGACACTCGGAGAGTTCGCACGATCGTTCCATCACGGACGCGTAACACTGATGTCGCTCAAACAAGGCATTAAAAGAGAGAAAAGAGTTGCGCGAAGAGGGGAAAAGCCGTCCTTCGCGCGACGCGATATCGAAGGATATACCGATGTCCACGCGACCGCTAATAAAGAAACGTCGTCCCGCTAATAATAGCCGCTTACGCGCGTATCTTCACGAATGACGTCCTGACACACAGCATTGTTTCCTTTTCCCTTCTTTTTCCCCATCCACCCGTCGTCGGCTTCATTCAGGAAAAATGGCGAGCAGGAGGATCGCGAGCGCGTCGTGAAATTATGGCTCTCGCTGCATGCGTCGTATATAACTCATATATATTCGCAGAAGTCGTACCTCGCACGCGTGCGTACACGTGTATATATTTTGCCTACTCGTAACGGTATATTCTACAGCAAGACGCCGCGACTACGTCCTGTACATGTTCCGCGTATGCGATGGAAATGTCCGTAAAAGGAGGCTCCGCATATTGTATTGTGTGTATCTCAAGGAGAATTATAAGCTACCAAAATTTAAATAGTTTTTATAATACAATTACGAAAAATATATGTAGCAGGGAGATGCAGGTAGAATTGTGTCACTTTCGAAGTCATTGACTCGTCCATATTTCATGAAGCCGTTCCGCGAGATAGCTTCCTCCTCGTGGACGGTAAGACCTTTGTTGTGCAAAGAATTCTTCAGGCGAATGACACGAGTGCTCAGGCACGCATTAGCTTTTAGCTTCTTTCAGCCATGAAACAAGGTTGCCCGCGATGTTACCATTAGCGATACCAGCGATGCGTACGCCGCTCTTAGTCGTCGGTCTTCCTTTTTTCGTTCGATTTTTTTCCCCCCGTTTTTTTCCCGTCCAATACCGCGGCTTCGACGGAGCCGCGTATAACGTTGTCGCGAGGCCGCAACAACGCGAATCGTTTGTGTAACCGACATCGACGCGAAAGGGGAAAAAAATAAAACGTTTCGCCTCTCGTTTCTCTCGCTCTCCTAAACCGAGATTCCACGGCGAAGAGGTCCCCCATTTTTTCTCCCCCCCCCCCCTCGTGTCCCCCAAGTTCAGCTCGTAAATATGCTGAACTCGATATCAAACGCCAGTGGTTTCGTCGATCCGCGTTCGGCAAACGCTTGCGCGGCTTTTTAAAGGAATGGAATTCGCCTGCGTGTGTGTGTACGCGGGCGTCGTATCTCCCTCACGGCGAGTTAAATCGTGTCGTTAAAATTCTGAACGTTACGATAAATCGTGCCAATACCGCGGAAGGAGAGCGATTTGTCGTCGCGCGATTTAACTTGGAAAAGATGCGCATCCCTCCCCTCTTGTGCCGCACCCGTCGCGTCGTTTCGACTTGTGGTTTGGCTGGTTCTCGTTCCGCGGGATATATCGACGGGATGCGCACCTGACGTCGCGGACGAATTTTCAGGCTTTCGTAATAGAGAAAGGAGGTGAGGAGCGCCGACCGGGTGAGAGATAGAGCCGCGTTCGAAGATGGAAGACGTTCAGTGTCTTTGTGACATTTGATCCACCATCCGCGTTCTCCGCGCGACTCCTATATTCGACATGAATACCAATGCTAGATTTCCGCTGGAGAGTCTCGAAGATACTTTTCTTCAGGCTGTTATCGCGCTCTCGCTTTATTTTACATTCAGTTTTGATAGCGTTTTGATATCCGCATTGTTTTATTCTTCCTTTTTTTTTTAGTAATCAGGGGAAAAGATCGATATTAGAAGCAACGTTGAAGCAATAATAATTAAAGCAACGTTGTGACAAAGTTGCGGCGTTGCGGCTCAAGTTGAAGTAAAGACGGTTTCGATTATTAGCCTCTCGTTATCTGCTTATTGCGCGCTTTATTCGGAATAAATGACTCATACCTCAAAGTCAGCTTGCACAATCGCGGATGAAAGAGAGAGAGAGAGGCATAAACTCTTTGAATATCTCCCGCGGAATCCCCGATTGGCATAACCGCCGCGCAGAAAATCAAGCTCGCGTCGATAAATCAAATCAGCGAGGCTCGCTTGACCATCCTCACCGAATTGTTGTCATTTTATTTCACCTTCTCGTACACGTTCCAGAGATAATGACGCAGACGTCGCGCGATGACGTTCCGCGCTAAATTTTTTCGGTTAAGTATCGGACAGTAGTTTCAGCAACGCGTTCAACTCCGAAAGATGTTTAACAGATGTTCGATGGACGCCTGAGGGATCACCGTGACACGCATTCATATCTCACATTCAGCGCCAAGAGTGTGGTTGCTTGAATCTCATTCGTGTAAGACAAATAAAACTTGCTATCGGACGGCGATATACATCGCTGAATGTGGAAACAGATCCGCGCCTTTGAGGCGCGTGCAAAAAATACGTAGGATATAAAAAGAAACGGTCCGTCAATAAACGAGAGAACTTCGATAAGGATGTTTTTTAATTAAATAATTTCAGAGGTAATTCTCTTCGAGGTTTTGCTTTCGTTGATATCCAAAAATACTCGTTAGAATATCTGAAGACTTTTTTTAGGAATTAAAAACTGCGAAAAGCTCAGAACTAGTGACCTATAAAGATTTGCTATTGCGTGCTTGATCCGCGAGAATCACCCGTTGACAGGAGATCTCCTCCTGGGAAAATCGCGCGCACGTGCGCTAAATGGAACCTCTAGGTCTCTCTTGTGCAACATCCGAAAACGGACTGTGCGTCATCGCCGAGAGAGAATAAAAAACCGCTCGAGGTGCCGGCTGATGCGCGTGTGACGCATGGGGCTGTGGAAAGTAAAACGACATCGATAGTAGTAAACGATAGTAGCAGCGACGATACAAAGACAGCGATGCGCGGTGGTGATATCGCGGGATCACCGCCTCTTCTCTAAACGCCCGGCTCGTTAGATCCTAGAAAAGCGGCCGATTGTTAACGCCCGATGAAAATAGAACCTCCGTTGTCCGAGAGGGACAGAGAGAGGAAGAGAGAGAGGGAGAGTTGGCGAACTGCCGAGATTCAATTTGCTCGAATTACGGTTGTCCGAGGAGAGAACGATTACGTTACACAATGCGTGGGTTGTTTAGCTTCCATCGGTTGGGTAAAGCCGGTAAAGGATCAAAGTATCGGGGGAAACGATCAGAGTGGAATGTTGTCATAGCGAAAGATATTTCGCGCGATTGTCCATTAGACACGGTATTAGACGCGCTATCGCAACCAATCTTGAAACGGTCAAAGGTTAAAAAGTACCAAGGCACGAGAGGTGTATGATTGTAGATTACAAATGTCAGAGGGAAACAATGCTGAATGGTCGGAGCCGCGGGATTGGGGAGAAAAAAATTCCCCGATGATGATGTAAAGATTTGTTTTTCGACGTTTGACGGCACGCGCTTTCTAACGTCGAAAATATCAGGATCCGCGCCGAAAATAGCACGTCGGGATAGAAAGAAGCAAAAATAAAAAATGGTGATAATTTTGATCGGTATATTGCGTAAGGTTTTTTCAGGATGGCCGTGAACGCGCGAAGTTAGAACGTCAGAGACGAGCGAATAAATAAACCGCGAACTTCGGGAAAACGAGAGCGCCGTGCGCGCTGGCGGATTGGGTTCGGTACTCTCTCGATTATTCTCGATTATCTCGATCGAGCAGCAGAAAATGCGTGGCGGTGGGACGTCACGTCGGTCGGAGATTCGACTATAATGGGTTGGGTCTGCTCATCGCTCGCGAACACGATGATCCGCGCGTTTCGCCACGCCGTTGTTAGATTCGTGCACTAGTTGCCGGATGACGTCAGCCTCTTATCGCCCAGAGATACAGGCAGGATAATCGAATCCACGAGATACCGCGGAATTTACATGCCAGCCTTAACGCCGATAGCCGCGAGAACACGCGGCTTTTATATACAAAGAATGACAAGATGTAATAATTCATGTGAAAAAAAATAACAAAATCTTGTAGATGTATTTTAAATCGTAATAACATTATCTTTCTAAAATAGATTTGAGATCGCGTATATTTTTTAAATCTTACATACATACATCTTGATGCTAAATCTAACGAAGAAATATAAATATATTGATATCAATCTAACGAAGGAAATATTGCTTCTAGGCATCGACGATCGATGGCCGTCGAAAGGGCGCCTGTCTCTTCTGCCAGGAATATTTCATGGATCTGTACCTCTTGGCGGAGCTGAAAACGATCTCTCTGAAGGTGACCACCGTGGACATGCAGAAACCGCCGCCCGACTTTCGCACCAACTTCCAGGCCACGCCGCCGCCCATCCTGATCGACAACGGTGACGCGATACTGGAGAACGAAAAGATCGAACGGCACATCATGAAAAACATCCCCGGCGGGCACAATCTGTTTGTACAAGATAAGGAAGTGGCCACTCTCGTGGAGAACTTGTTCAGCGTGAGTGTCGGTCAATCCGGTCGAGAGTGAAACCAATCGGGAAAAAGAGCTGTCGAATTATATCCCTTTCTCTGGCGAGGCGAGAAATTACATGTCGTTCGCTCCGTTCATATGTTTCAGAAACTCAAGTTGCTGCTGCTGAACGCGAAGGACAAGGACAAGGATCCCAAGTCCTCGTCGCTGATGGCGCATCTGCGCAAGATCGACGAGCATCTGGGCCGCAAGGGCACGCGCTTCCTCACCGGCGACACCATGTGCTGCTTCGACTGCGAGCTGATGCCGCGGCTGCAGCACATCAGGGTCGCCGGCAAGTACTTTGCCGACTTCGAGATACCGGAGACCCTGGTGCACCTGTGGCGATACATGCACCACATGTACAGGCTCGACGCTTTCCTACAGAGCTGCCCGGCCGATCAGGATATCATTAATCACTACAAACTGCAACAGGTGAGACGCATTAGAGCGGATCTCTAATTGTATTCGCGAGATGTCGACTAAATAATTAGCGCTTTTCGACAAGCCTTTGATTCACGCCTACGCGTCACACAATGACGCAATCCCATTCGCCGCGCAGTAAAACGTTTCCCATGTCTTCGACCGATATAATTGTAACGAATCTCCTCTTGTTATTTACAGGGTATGAAGATGAAGAAGCACGAGGAACTGGAGACGCCGACCTTCACCACGAGTATCCCGATCGAGGTCAACGACGACTAGGCTGAACCTTCCTCAGCGTCTGCGATCGCGTGACTTCGATTAGACATCGACATCGGCTTATAGCGAGACGGCAAATCGCCTTGACGGAGTTCTAACGGCGCGCATTTTGTAATTTAATATATTCAACATTAGTATCGAAAAAAAGAAGCAGGGTTTTTTCCGCTAGAACGTCCGTTTTTTGAACTGCGAAAGCTCGTGTCGTCGCGACATCGATCGATTCATATCTTTTTGCTAAGCAATCATTGCTGTATTACATCCCTTTTTTGTAGGATCAAGTCAGGTGTAAAACGGATTAGCTTTTTTACTGCAAACGACGCGAAAACATATATAAATGCATTAAGGCATTCAAAGTCTTAAAAACGATTCTAGAATATTGATTTTCTCTATTTTTCTTCTACTTTCTTTTTTTTCCTTTTCGCTATGTACAGCGTACGTAGTTTTGACCTGAGTAGTATTAGCAAGATTTTAATTTGCTATTGTTGATCTAAAGTTTAAATTTATCAGGAGAAGTGATGATGATATTGCCATTTTCTGACGGCAACAATCATGGAAACTAACACCAAGAATGCAAAAGAAACGTATGCCTTCGAGAGAATCAAATTGGTGCCATTATTGTATTTTTGCAATCCTTAATACGAATTATCCTTTGGATAGTGATCATTATTCCTAGGCATTATTCTTACATAAGACTAAGCAAATAAAGTAGGTGAAATCAATGTAGAACGCTTGATAAAATATTTCAACATCATTCTTGAATTTGCTTAAATCTTTTTAAACATTAGATTTTTCTTTTTTTTTTTCGTTTTCATTCAACCACTCATCACGAGCTATAGTAACAAGATACTTAAACATGATTGGGATTTGCATGAGTAGGAAGAATACGTCGTTTGGAATTATGAATTTGTTTAACACGGCTTTACGCCGTGCTCTTAAACGCGTTTGCACGATAGAGAAACAGAGACAGGTTATCGTTATATACGTAGATGAAAGAAAAATACGTTTTTCCGTATCTTTCGCGAGACACGTGATCCAGAGTGCGTACGTTTCTTCTGGATTCCGCAGCGCGGTTCGAGGCATCTTGTTATTCCCGTTTCATCGTTAGCCACTTTTACTGATTTACAAGCAGATAAACGAGCGCAAAACAGTTCCCACGATTGTTTTCCCCGAGTCGAAAGCATTTAAAGTAACAGCATCCGGGAACTCGACTCCTACATTTGCTTATTTTCACTAATCCGCTGTTCCAGAAAACCGAGCAACAGTGCGACTCGTAAGCAACTGTCTATTCCGCATTAGTAATTCTATTATTATTATAATTATAATTATTACTATTGTATTATTAATTTTGGTTTATATATCTGTAGAAGTCAATATACCAGTGTTTACAGTAATGCCTGGAGCACCCCATCATTTATTATGACGCAGATGCGCGGCATAGGCTAAGTTCTCGTATAAAATATTATGATTTTATACACGATATTTGAGCGCTATTTTTTTTTGTTAAATATATACACGATATTGAGATATTTTTATATCTCGTGGCGATAAGGGCGAGCGTATAATATTTTATTCAGAGCGTCATCTCAGTAAGCTTTATCCTAAAAAGGTGAAGAAAAAAACTGGTACAGAGCGAGATGTATCAGATGTAAGGTGAGTTTAACTTTAGAAAAACGTCTGTCGTCTCTTCAACACGGAATATTTTTCTCATTTTTCGCCGATGTACTTTTTGTGAAACGATATAGAGAGACTGAAAAATATTTTTCTATAATTTTCACAAATATTCTTTTCGTGAAGTGGTGAATTACTTACACAAGTGAAAAGCATCATTTCAATGGAATATTTTCTTCATTTTTCGCTATGCTATACTTTTTGCGAAGCGACAGATTACTTGTAGTTTAGAGAGATAAAAAAAATATTTCCTTAAGGCTCCTGGGTAGTCACCGCGGCCATATTGGATTCTTACTATCGCGATACGCTGAAACGAGCGTCCCATGAATTCGCACCTAGCTGAGAAAATCCAGCTTTAGCGTCAAAGCCAAAGCAGCGCGAAGACGCCGAAATTTTGACGCTGTTTTTCTTTTCATGAATTTCAATTGACGCCGACGTCACGTGTGGTCATGCGACCTTCTTGCCGCTGAAAATGAGCGTCGAGCGTCAGCATGAAAAGGCACCTTTAAGCATGGGATACGTTCGTTTCAGCGTATCGCGAGATCACGTGATTTCGATCTGACGCTAGCGTCAAGCAAAAAAAGCTGGATTTTCTCAGCTTTAAGCGTCAAAGCTAAAGCAGCGCAAAAACGCCGAAATTTTGACGCTGTTTTCCTTTTCATGAATTTTAATTGACGCCGGCGTCAATTGTGGTCATGCGACCTTCTTGCCGCTGAAAATGAGTGTCGAGCGTCAGCATGAAAAGGCACCTTTAAGGTGATCTTAAAGTTGTCTGTAATATACCACAGATTAATACAATATAGAAATCTGTGGTAATACCTACACTCGTTTTTAACAATATTTGCTTCGTATAAAAATTCTATAATTTGATGTTACAAAATGAGGGTGCAGGTCCATTCAGTAGACATCAAGGAATATCATATACCGTTTGTAGAATTAGGCTGAGACTCCAAACAAAAAAGTTATATAAACAAAAAGTACGATTACGTGAACGTAATGTATGTACATTATCGTACTTTTTGCTTAACTTTTTTGTTCAAACGCGCCGCGCGGTATGATATTCCTTGACGTCTACTGAATGGACCTGCACCCTCATTTTGTAACATCAAGTTGTAGAATTTGTATACGAAGCAAATATTGTTAAAAACGAGTGTAGGTATTACAGACAGCTTTAGGACCACCTTAACGTGGAATATTTTCTTAATTTGTCGTGAATATTCATTATCATTTTGGTAAAGCCAATAGATTATGAGAGACAAGGATGGAACTTTTGTATTTTGTTGCTATATTTCTCGTTCTACTTTCATCGATCTAGTTTTATCAGTTTAATCTCTCTCGATTATCGGCGAGTAATTTCCGCGAGAGTCGCAGTAATAAGAAAGATCGCTAGACGACAACGAAAGGAGGACCGTATCCGTCGCGACGCTGCGCGTCGGTGTCCAGTCTCGCATACTTACGCGATCTAAAATAGCGCGCGGACGGACGTCGCGTTCTCTCCCTCCTCGTCGTGTCACCGCGGCGAGCTAACGTGACGCGTCTCCCATTCATAAATAATAGGGACGGCCACTTTATCCGGCGGGACGGCCATCTTGACTACGCGATCGTGCGAGCTCCCGTCTCCCGTCGCCGTCGGTCCGCGTCGACCGTCAACGTTCGCGATCGCCTCGCTCGCGAGAAATCATCGGGAGCATTAAATCACGCGCGGGACCGGCGAGACGTCGGCGCCTGCCGTCGTCGGCGACGCGCCGGGAGCCGGGACGGAAGCGGCGCGGCCGAGCAGCGCGGTGGTCGGTACGCAGTGCACAGCTGATCGGTGGCCCCGACGGACGGTAGCTGCTTCTGCTGCTCGCCTCGGCTCGTCGTCTCTCGAAGGCGAAAACGCGAAAACGGAGCGGACACACACACACACACACACACACACAGAAAGACATATACAGACAGAAAAAGACAGATAGGAGGAAAAACGCGAGTGAGAGCTGAGAGCCTGAGAGGCAGGACGCGAGAGACCGCCCGCGCCCGCGCCGGTGCGGAGTTGCGGAGACTGTGGGCCGCGTGTACCGCGATCGCGCTCGTCGGTGACAGGTGAAAGCTCCGCGAGAGACGAAAAGAGTCTGCGAGGAAAAGGGATACGGGATTCTCTTGAAGAACGACTGCGGTGCTGGTCCCTTCCTCTGGCACGGACGAGGTGTAGCCGTGTAGGTGTTCGTGAAGAGGAAGAGGAGGAGGAGGAGGAGGAAGAAGTGCACGACGTCGCAGCCCGCTCGTCGGACGTCTCCGATGGTTGCCGTCCGGTGAGTCTGCCTACTCGTGCGACTAAAGTTTGGGTCTAAAATACTCTAAAAGCGGCGCTCCAGGGCGACCGCCGCTGTCGTCGCCGTCGTCGCCGACGACGACGACGGCGATGGTGGCGTCTCATCGCGTCGCGAGGGAGCGACGGGGAAAGGGAACGGAGCGCGCTTTATTACTCGCGGCGGCGACGGCGGCGGACTCCACGCGGCACGAAAATACACCTGCGACGGAATGCACCAGATGGATACGCGGCTGTGCCGACAACAATGCGCTTCCGCGCGGAGAATCTAGACTCGGGGGGGAAGGGGGGACATCATCGAGACCGAGTTTCGTTTTAGTCGCGCGTTCGGTTCGGGCCCGTTCCCTTCGGCCGCCGCGGCCGCTCCCCGTGCTTTTCCCCGACTAACGACTTTTACATGTCTCATCTCGTAGTAGGAACTTCATTATCGCTACTTAAACATATTATAGTGATGAAACTCATGAAAAATCATTCCGTGACACGATTGAAACAAAACTGCATTTTCGTGGCAGATGCGTTGTGTTTAAAAAGGAAGAATAGCAAGTAGTGTAAAATACAGCTAAGGTGAATGAGCAACAGGGATTTAGTTATCTCAGTATATTTATAAGAGCTCCTCCTGATGAGCAGAGACACAATATAATAGCACATAAAATATTAGTCTATTTGAATAGTTAATACATGAAATAGTAAAGCAGTTCAAAACCAATCAGAATAATAATAATGTTTACATTCTAGAGATAGAATCAAATAAAGCAAGATATATAATATAATATTGGCAATCAGTGATTAAAATAATTCTTTCTTTACGACACTGTATGTGTCGCGATCGCAAATCGCATCACATTCGGATAACAATAAGAGAGTGTTGACTTCGTAAAGAGACGTGTCTTCAAAATTATTCCGTAAAAGCCCGAAAGCATATTAAATTGTTGAACGAAACTTGCAACGATGCCATTTAAAATAGATCTTTACGAAACAACACACTGAATCTTAAATAACTAAGATGAAAAATACGCAACGCAATGTCAAAGATAATAAATAGCAATATAATAATCAAAGGCAGGTAATGCCGCGCTCGCGAGAATATTTAATTTTGATACGGAAACTCAAAGTGTGAGACTCGCATAACGAGCGGAACAATAAGGTATCGAATTTCAAGGTGACTTAGTCGCACCGCAAACACACTAATATTTCCGAGAAATAATATTTCTTAACGAAGTGTTTCGAGTTTAACACAACACAGAATTGTAGAGTTATAATTAACGCGTGTACGCGTTGTGTAAGCCGATACTCGGCTTATCGATATTGCGATCTTCACCGCGATTGAAACTGTCGTTTGACAGCGTTATCCAATGTATAATCGGAAGGGCTTTATTGAGCCCGCAATGGCGTGGTCCACGCTTATCCGAAACACGGAAAGAAGAATAAACGAAGTAATTAACGTGGATGAATCCTGTTCGGTCGTCATAGGCGGCATTAACCAGTGATGCAATTCTCATGTTCTAGCGTACTTCGTCTTTCTCCATAGGCACGAGTATCCTTCGTCCTTCGTACGTCGGCAGGAATGTTCTCGCTTTCTCTCTCTCTTTGTGCTAAGCACAGGAACCGCACGCACGCAGCATTCATTCCGGTCGTGTCGTGATCTCGAGATCATAAAAATGAAATTTCATGGGTAGTGAAAAGCAGCAGCAGATCGTACTGATTGGCTACAAATTAGAGAAGTTCTAGAAACTCGAGAACTTCTCTATTTTGCAGCCAATCAGTATAATCTGCTGCTGCTTTTCACTACCCATGAAATTTCACCTTAACACTCGCGGTAACGCGGGCGCGAGCGCGAGGCCGGTACCTCGACAGTAATTGCTCGTTTACGCAGTTTTGTTTTACACGTTTCGAGAAGAATATCTCTGTTAGTATATTCTTAATTACACCTCGCACTATTAATCGATGCGACCGAACGATCTCACTCGACCGTATTTTATCGGTATCACGCTCTTTTACGACTAATTCTAAGAAAACAAGCAAAAGAACAACGAACTCGAAACGTGCTTTCGGTGCCGCGGACCTTGAGCTAATGACGCAGCGCAGATCGCGGATCGCGGCTCGTCGTTCAGCAAGCGCGGACCGGTGGAAACATTTGACGATCGGTAGCGCGCCCTTAGCATCCGGCGCCGCGGTCGCTGCGTTGCTATCGATATTACGGGGTCATGTTCCAAAACTCACTCTGGGTAACTAAAATATAGTTTACGTCACGTACACTATAGCATTTTAGTTAACTAGAGTGAGTTTTGGAACATGACCCGGGCGAATCGATTTCTTTCGAAAACGCGCTTAATTCGAACACGTTGAATAGCGTGTCTTTTACCTTGCATTGTTGCGTCATTCAAAATATCACGGCACTTGTTTTTTTTACAAGCATTTATATCTTTTAAAAGATATATCGATGACTCCAACAGCAAAAAATCGAGCACAAAAATGAAGCGCACAGAAAAAAAAGAATGCTCTTGATTTGAGAATATCTTTAGTTTCAACGTGGAAATCTTGAAATGAGATTATATTGCGTTAAACGAAGAAAACTTGCTGGAATGAAGTCATTTTATATAGTTTAACCAAGAAGAAAAGTTGAAATTCTTATAGAGAATATAAAAAGAATCAGGATCGTTTTGCTGTACAAAATTTTGCGTATATACGAAACAATGAACACGTTAATTTGAGTACATAAATGGCCGCGTTCAGCAGACACAACTGTTGAGTGTCGTCTTATCAACACGCTACGTTGATTTGTTGGGTCTAAAAGTAAGAGCCAATCACGTTCGATTGCTACTGAGCGGTTTGTTCTGCTGAACGCGCCCAATTTTGACATTTATCTTTGGGGACTCCTACTTTTAGGTGTAAAAAAAGGTGAAATAGATATAATTATTCTTTAGTTTCTGTAATATTTTTGCTGTTAAATTTTCTTACGTTATCTCATAGCATTATTTGTGCACAAAATCAAGTTTTTTTTAAGGATTAATTACAAAAGTGGTAGGAGTCCCAGAGACTCTACAATCATACGGTTGAAAGTTAAACTTTCCGTATTGACGTATATTCGCACTTGATAAGTTCGTCCTATAATCTTACGCTTATCTTGTTTTGCAAGTACTTACAGCGCGACGCGGAACGACAGGATTATCTTGAACCGTACGGCGCGGGGGGCGCGACGGATGAAGAAAAAAAAATATATTCGCCCGTGTCGCTCGATCGTTGCGCAAGATCTATTATAATGTTGCGCGAAGATAATCTGTCGAGCGCGAGGCGGCTGTTTGCGGCGGCGAGTTTCCGCGCGCGTGGGCAAGAATTATGCGCGTAAAAACGCGCGACGTTACGGCTTTAAACTTGTTGCGAGGCGTAAACAAGCGAGCCTCTCTTAAGGTAGTTGTATCACAAAACCCATTTTCATAGGAATCTTTTAAAATTTGAACAGCATATTAATGTAAACACGCTCTACACACACGTGCAAGTAGAAAAAGCTTGACTATACCAAAGTTGAAATGATGGAAATCAAACTTAGCACTTTTTACATATGTATCGTGTAGGACGAAAACGGCTTCCTATATCACGTTTGTAATTGTAGCGATCAAACTACTCATAGGATTTTAATGAAAAACAAAGAGATGACAAAAGAGACTTGTAAAAATATTCTTACAAAAGTACAAGACCCTTATCTATTTAGTTTTGAAGCAATTGTTACACAAAGTACACAATTTCTCATAGCGGTGGACGCATACGACAGCTAACCTGTAAAAATCTTGCAACACTGCGCATATGAAGATTATATATATATATGTAATTCAGACATTGCCGCTAAAGCTTTGTGTCTTTTCTTTAATACTTTTTTTTCATTAATCTTCCTTTGTAATGTTCAACAGATATTTTCGCTTTTATTTCTTCTATTTATTCAAAATAACCTCGATAGCACATACTAACGCAAGCGTCGCGAGTTAATCTCGATGGTATACTGAATACTGACATTATTGACGCGAGTGAAAACAGTAAAAACAGTAAAAAGTCTATGGGCGATGTCAATAAAAATGATCGATTATGAAATAATCGAAGTTTTAAATAATCGATCACACGCAATCGATTATCCTGCAAGCGAATTAAATAACAATCGATTAATTTGTAAAAGCATCGGGGAAAAAATATTAGTTGATAGCTAGATTATTCAATCAACGCCGTAATCGGTCAGGACTGGATATTGCTTGTCCGAATAATATATATTAATTCTTGAGTGACTTTTCTACGTACAATTCTTTGCCCTGGTAGACCACACGCAGTTAAACGAACATAACGCAGTCTCAACCAAAGCCAGAACGATACAATCACACAATTAAATTGATATCAATTTAATTATATTAAATATACACATAGGATAGGATACTGAGAATATAAAGGAAATGTTGCGAAAAATAACACCCTAGCCAGGATTCGAACCTGGATCTCCCCCACTCCGTGACGGGCGTCTGAGGCTGAGACTGAGGCATGTGGTGATCCTGGCTGGGGTGTTATTTTTCGCAACATTTCCTTTATATTCTCAGTATCCTATTTTATGTGTGTATATTTTAATATAATTAAATTGATATCAATTTAATTGTGTGATTGTATCGTTCTAGCTTTGGTTGAGGTTGAGGCTGCGTTATGTCCGTTAATAACAACGCGTGGTCTGCTAAGGCAAAGAATTGCACGTAGAAAGTCACTCAAGAATTAATATACATTATTCGGACAAGCAATATCCAGTCCTGACCGATTACAGCGTTTTCCCCATGTCTGTAAAGTTGGCATATCATTTTCCAGCAGATCAAAGTTAAAAGTGAATTCTTGTCGCATGCAGTCGAGTTCTATAATATAGTTCCTGATACTTTTTAGTAATAGTTCTGGTGATTCTACCCAAAAAACAGTCGATTGAAAAAATTATCTGCTAGTTTTCCGTAGCAAAGAGTGAGATGCCGAAGAAATCTCGGAGTTCCGGTTTATATAAAACATTTTTCGAATAATTCTGAACATACTGAAGCATTTTCTAAAAAGTTCCCGGCACTAGCAATGTTGTATGATTGTTTAAAAAATTAATACCGCTCGAAAACTGAGTATTTAGAGAGATAGGATGATACGCTGTAGAAAATGCTTCAGTATGCTCAGAACTATTTGAAAAATATTTTAGATAAACCGAAACTGCGACATTTCGTACAGCACATCACTCTATTCTCTCTAAGTACTCGGTTTTCGAGTGGCATTAATTTATTTAAAAAAATCATACAACATTGCTAGTGCCGGGAACTTTTTAGAAAATGCTTCAGTATGTTCAGAACTATTCGAAAAATGTTTTATATAAACCGAAACTCCGAGATTTCTTTGGCATCTCACTCTTTGCTACGGAAAACTAGCAGATAATTTTTTCAATCGACTGTTTTTTGGGTAAAATCACCAGAACTATTACTAAAAAGTATCAGGAACTATAGAACTCGACTGCATGCGACAAGAAACTTTATTTTTGATCTGCTAGAAAATGATATGCCAACTTCACAGACATATGTTTTCCCGTTGATTGCATATCTTACACGGTCATGTATAATAGGTATAATAACTCATACTTAATAGATTATTATTTAATAAAAAAAAAATTGTTTAAGCTTAAATTGAGATCTAACAGTGATTGTCGTAATGCTAATTAGTCTAGTTGCCAGCTAAACGCCAGTATTGCCAGTAAACGGCTCTCATGAACTCTATTCTTCTATTCTATAATTCTACATTCTACAATACAATTCACTTGGCTTTTTGTATAATAGCTAATTTGCCGCATTCTCTGGCTCTGGACTTTCTGACTGTAGTATATCTTTGCCTTGGGTGTGCGTTATTGCTACGTCTCCAGAATAAGTCTGGAAAAATGTAAAAAATGTAAAAAAAATATAAAAAAACAATTTAAATTCCGTGTGTATATATATATATATATATATATATATGTATTAGGAAACATAATAAATAAGTAAATACGTAATTTATAATATTAGAATTACGTGAATAAGGAAAACAGCCACACTAGATACTGGATACATGACTATTGCATACAGATAATGTAGAACAATAGTAAGGAGAAAGGATTAGGATTAGAAGGGTGCATGCTTACTAATTATCGACTGTTATTACTATTATTTACTATTATTAATATGTAACATATATGTTGTATAATGTATAATTCCCTGAAATCTTTACGACAAGGAACTAAAAGAAATTTTTTTCAAAAACTATTAGCAACTAAAAGAAATTTTTTTTAAACTGTGCTAAACTGAATGGAACGTTTTATCACAATCGATATATCCATCACATATAAAACCTAACGTTAGTAACGTTATTGCACAAAATTATAACAGTAAAATAAAATAATAGATAAAGATGTTTTTTTTTAGTCTAGTCCCCAACTCTCTACACTAAGTGAACCCAAGAAGAGTAGACTATTTAGTCGCTTTCCACTAAGTCTGCTTCGTAAGTCTGATTTAACAATTTTAGCTTTTGAGAAAATGCGCTCTGAAGGTACCGAGGTCGCAACTACAGATAAATAACGCATTGCCACTGTAAAAAGTGTCGGATAGGCGGGTTTAAGCGTTTGCCAATGTTTAAATGGATCTTGATTTCGCAGAATAGGTGGCTGGTTTAAATATTGCTGTAATTCAAGATTCACACCACCAGGCTCATCGACTTGAATTTTACTTGATTAGACTTTAAATTTAATAATATCTTACTGACCCTTTTTTGAAGGAATTAATTCGTGAAAATGATTCTGTGATCTTAGTTTGAGTTTCTCTCCGTTTAACCTGCAAAAAAGACAACTTTTAAACAGAGACATCAAATCAAATCATAAATAATAACATTGATTTTACATTTATTTTAGTTTGAACATTTTTTTATACTAGCATTAAAAAAGTTACCGTAAGAAAATAGTATTATAAGGAAGGCACAAAAGCTACAATACTATCATAAAAGTAAAAAGAAATTATAGTATTGTTCTAAATCACAGTAATGCTATGGAAAGAAAAAGTGCCTCTTCAATATTGTTCCAAAGTTCTTTAATTGTAAGTAATTGCTTCAAATAGTTTAAATTAGATTTTTTCAATCGCTTTGTAGTAAAATTCCAAAGATAAAGCCATGTGATCTATGTTAGTATTTAGTAATTTTTTTTTACCTGGCTCCTGTTTTTAAATTTTGAACCCCAGCGTGAGTGCGAAGAGTGCGAAGACTGTGAAGTCGAAGAAAGTTTACTTTGACACTCCATGTCAGTATCTGTTTCACATATTATTGGATCATCAATATTGCTGTCTGATGAATTATCCATCAATGGCGTGCGCCGTCCTGGCATTTTCAATGTAGGGTAAGAGGGTAAATCTGAAGAATAGTGGCCTCCTCACCGATTTCGTTCAACTTGGGCTTAATCGACGCGTTTTTGCACGAAACGACCGAATCTGGCTGTCGCTCTGCCCCGCGAAGCGAGATATTAACGGTTAAAGTTGACAGGAATCAAGTTATGATTCCTGTCATACCGACGAGATGCAGCGACTACTTCTTCTTCTTCTTTAATTTCTTTGGCTCCTGCCTCTAACCGAGGACAATACGGCCAGCTTTGTCCACAGTGTGTAATAAATAATGCAGCGACTATGACCATGGCTGCGTTCCTTTTGGGCGCTCACGCGCTGTAAGCTGCTGTAAGCATCATTCTATCTTCGTTGCACATCGAATATCAAACGAAGATAGAGCGATGCTTACAGCGCGTGAGCGCCCAAAAGGAACGCACCCCATGCCCTGCGGCCACACGCGCATGCTCAGTGGTCGCACGCGCATGTAAAACTACGCCAATTTTAAAGGAATCAATCGTGCAGAATAACCAAGCATCTCGATTCAAGCAGTTAGGTCTCACGCTGGGAGTTTCATTAGTTTAATTATGCGTGGGAAGCACACACACACACACACACACACACACACACACACACACACACACACACACACACACACACACACACACACACACACACACACACACACACACACACACACACACACACGGGGGGGGTGCAAGGGGGGGCCTTCGGCCCCCCCTTCCCCCGCACCCACCCCGCCGGTAGGCAGCGTGGACCTCGCTTTACAACATAAAGTACATGCTAAGTTGTAGAGCAAAATTATAAAGTACATACATGCATGGGGGGGGGTGCAAGGGAGAAAAGCCTTCCTGTTCACGTGCGCTCACGCATGTAAGCCCCCTTGCACCCCTCCATGCATGTGCTTTATAATTTCGCTTTACAACTTAGCATGTACTTTATGTTGTAAAGCGAGGTCCACGCTACCTACCGACGGGGTGGATGCGGGGGAGGGGGGGCCGAAGGCGAGAGAGAGAGAGAGAGAGAGAGAGAGAGAGAGAGAGAGAGAGAGAGAGAGAGAGAGAGAGAGAGAGAGAGAGAGTTTACTGAAGTTTGAAAAAAATTTACAAAATTCACACAATGTTATCATTATGCTACCAAGATTCAAACCGGATTGTAAATAGCGTTTTTTTCCCTAATTCATTGTATATCATATCGGTCCTGTTTTACTTATTATCAGTTACGTAATTATAATTATCAGTTACTTTTCTCAGACAAGTATAAAAGATAAATATGATCTTTTTACCGCGTGCAACAAAACTCTTCGTGAGAGTTTCGTTTAAGAACGCAGTAGGGTGAACATCCATTCATTCCGTTTGACATGTAGCATGCAGGGAGGAGACGAGACGAGAGGGGGCCGAGTATCAGTTGTGTACAACAGATCGCGGTCGGTCTCTAATGCCACTGCCTCAAATTTAACGCCCCGCCATAAAACAAATGTATCGCGCATGCTTGTCATAACATGCTCGCGGTGGAGCGTTACGCCTCGCGCCTCTCGCTGCGTCGGTTTATTTAAAGTCGGAGTACATACTAGCGACGATTGGTCAACCGTGTCGGGCCAGGTGCTCGTTTCCTGCGATTGAGACGTCCTGGGGCGCCGTTGAACTCGGAGCGAGTGGAGCTGCGAGATTAAATATCAGTTGTATATACATAAAATTCATTTAAATTTATATTGTAGGGCTACCTCGACCGTTGGCATAAATTTCGCCAAGCGAGAACTTGCTGATAGATTTGGAGCTTCTGCATTTGATACCGCTATTTCAATTTTATCAATGTGTTACCGACACCTCAATAATATCTCAATAATCTTCCTCGTGTTAATAATATATAAATCATGAGAAAGATATGAATTATCGATATCCTAATCATCGTCATATTAATGGCGTTCTCTTAACACATTTGCGCTTGGAAATCCTAAGATTCATATACCGGCGCGGCGCGGCGCGGCGGCTCGAAAATCGAATTAATCCAACGCACGTTATCGCATTTCGATGTAATCGCGTCATTATGAAGCACGATGAGATCCCGTGGATACCTTCGTCTGGCGAAGAGGAAAAATGTTTACCGGTTTCTTCGTGGAATGAGCGACGACGGTAAATTGCGTAATCACTGATAAATTGATCGCTAAACTTACCCGGCTTTCGCTTAATGGTTCATTAGGACGCGCGCGCGGAAATACCACGTCTGATGAAAGTTTCTGTCGAGAAGAAAAAATATTCGAGAACACGTTTGGTCTTTGGGATAGATTCGCAAGCACTGTCGTTCTAATCACCACGCACGGTTCATTGCGTTTGTACGTCGCTGCTAATTACGTTATTACGAGCAATTAGTTCCCGGACGACTGTTGCGAGCAACAGGTGTCGAATAGACGTGTAGCTTATAATTTCGGAGACGTGCGATTTACGGTCTCTTGATAATTAACGCGATCGTCGCTACATTGAATTTACAGAGGGAAACTCTCGCTCCTCCCTCGCTTCTCCCCTGCAGAAAACCGCGTGCGTGATGATCGGAAAGCGGTTTTCCGTGACACCCGCGCGAAATGCTCTCGCTATCGACAGTGTCGCTCTCGCGGGACACTCGGGGATCTCGGCGGATTTCCGCGCGACGCCTGAGAATAATTCCGCGCGGAAATAAAACAAAACGGAGAGGGCGGAGGCGTGAAATATCGGGCGGAATTCACCGCTTTTCCTCCGTGTTTCTACACGTACGGCCCAGACGAAAACAGCGACGCGGTCTACGTGTATACGCGTGTCTCTCGGGTATTTCATGACACAAATATCTTCTCGGCAACCTAGAATTCCGCTTTTCCTTTTTCGCTTGTCCCGACGCGAACGGCGCTCTCGTTCCTCCCTTGAAACGTCTCCCCGTCGACGTCAGAGGCGTCCCGAAACTTTCGGCTTTCCGCGGTAGACGCCAGACGGGTAGAGTCCTCATCTGTCTTTATTTAATGTACGCGATTTTATTCTCTTATCGAAATGTAACATATTTTAGCTGTGACGGATTTTCTTCGACCAGTTCGACGTGGAGCTCTCTATCGCGAAAATTCGACTAAATGAAAGTTTGCTTCTCGATTTTGTGTAAAGGTCTATCTACATAAGACGCAGAACGCAAGTCGCAAGACACACGCACAGTCTACATGTCAATCTAACAAAAAGGTTAGGTTCAGTAGACTGTAAACTGTGTGTGTGCTTGCGACTCGCGTCTGCGTCTTATGTAGATAGGCCTTTACATATCGTCTTTAATTATTTTTAGAACTAGTTCGTAAATTAAAAAATACACACGCTTGTATTATAGCTCAAATATATTCGATTTGACGAACATTTTGGCGTGAAAAGGTTCGTCTCTCTCTCTCTCTCTCTCTCTCTCTCTCTCTCTCTCTCTCTCTCTCTCTCTCTCTCTCTTTCCCTCTCTCGACGGATTACTGTCGCGACTCGTTTAGGTTTCACTCTCTTTCCATCCTTCCTGCGGTAATTGTTTCGAATGAATTCGTGCAGGATGTGGCAATGGCATCTACTGAAAAAGTGCCTTCGGCACGAGCGGATTTGTTTCTTCGGTTAATAATGCGCGAGATTCACAAACGGAGCCGGAACGGATTCGCGCAGCCACCATCTTCGAGTGCCGTCTGCCCACTCGCATTTATTTACATTTCGCTCATTTACATATAGACTTGTTTTCGAAAATCTCGAGAAGGAGAGCGAGTTGCCAAAGAAATGGAAGAGTAAACGAGTGTGAAATAATGGGCAGAAGTGAAAGACACACGAGCTTCATGTAAAAAATTTGTATTCAACGCGTAACCATGTTCCTTCTTAAATATCTAGAAAAATAAAAAGAATATTAACGAGTGTTTTAATAGGAAACATGTGGGACATTGCGCTGGCCAGATTAGATTAAATTAATTTATTCGCTGAAGAATCGAGAAACGACAGAAGGTACGAATGGAAGTGGATGCATGATGGCGCGCCAATAAACACTTTTTTCCCTGATTGATGCCTCGTTCACCTGACCCGCCGTCTTGCCAGGTGCGAGTAGACAGAAGAAAAGGAAGCGACGGAAATTATTAATTCTAGCACTTTATTCCGCCGCGTGGCTATGCTCCAAATGCAAATTTTTTCGTCCCCTCCGAAGTCTTTTCCGATCGAATTGGCGTCGCGCCGTTTGCCAATCTGCGAGCTGGCGAAAAAACAGTTAAATGCACAATTCGGGGAAAAAAGCACTTTGTGTCAGACCAAAAAAGAAGTCGACGGTAATATATATTTTCTTTCGATCACCAAAAACCATTCATATACTGCTCCTGTAATATCGTCTGATCGATGCTATTTTGATTGCAGATTTTTTTTCAGTATTTTTATCTCTTAAACTGACTTATACTACGTTTACGCAAGCGTTACTTCTGTAATAACTTATGATATATCATACGTTTACGCGGAGTAAATTATCGCAAGTTACTACAAAATCCCGTTTACGCGAAGGAAAATCTCGTTTACGCGAAGGAATTATCGTAAGTTTACTACGAAAGTAACGCTCGCGTAAACGTAGTATTAGATACATTTATTTATTATTATTGCTGACACGTTAGATGTTTTTCTATCAGACAGATTATCATTTTACGCGAGCGATCTTTGTCGCAAATAATATAATATTATTCGCAAAATATTTCATCACGACTGCTGGCGGGAACGAGCGCGTGGCATGTTCCTCGGTGCCGGGTAATAATTATGTGGCACTTTTATACGTGGCGTACCGCACAGGTGTCCACCGTTTTCCTACGTAGCTGCCAATTCCGCGATGTAGCGGGTGTCGTGGAAGCGATCGGCCGCGTGGGAATAGGATCGGGATTTCAAATTAGCCCGCACGGATTTTGGCAGTTTTTGACAAAAATAATCTTCGCGATGATTCACCTTCGTGCGTAAGCATACGCATTTAGATATCTCCTTAATCGCATTGCCTATGTAGTTGTCATTTTTCGACTGCTATTTACAGAAGATAGGGGTAAGAACGCAAACGCCATGTACTTAATGTACAGATATCCGAATGCGAGTGGAGTGTATAAAAAAAGTTCGTTTTTTTTTTAAATTATATTAAGTTTATTAGATGATATCGATTGTATTTTAATTATTGATTTATGCGGGAGAACGATGTATATTTGCGCGCGATGCGGGGGTTGCTTTCTGCGCCGGGATAAACGAGAGCTTCTCATTCATTACCGTGTAGAAGCAGGCGAACAACTTGGTTCGACTTGTGCGTTACTCTTGAAAAATGGGTCAGCCAGGCGGGTTTATAAATACGATAAGATATGCCATCGAGAGAGAAAGAGAAAGAGAGAGAGGGAGAGAGGAGGGGGAAGGAGGGAGGGAGTGGGAAAGCTTTCGTCTTGCTTTCCTGCTTGGCATAACGAAGGGACGAAAGGAAGATCCAAGTTTCAAGAGTAACGCGTCGCACCTGCCGAAATCGCCCCCCGGAAAAGAAACAAGCGCGCGATCGCGTATACGTCTTCCAATTGCCAGGTTCCACGGTCTCTTTCTTTTACTTTCTCTCCTTCTTTTTATCGCACGTAGTCGAATCGTCGAGAGTCTATCGCCGATTTCCGCGACTCATCCGATATTTCGCGAATTCGCGCGCTCGGCGTTATCGAGATCGTCCCCCCAGAGTCGACAGAGTCGACGAGGAGCGTTCGATCTGGATGCGGCCCAACTCGCGCATCCAATGAATTATAAAATATCCACGTTTCTGAGAAGGCTTCCGGATCGCGTTATTACGAGCGCTCTTGGCTCGTCTCTAGTCATCGTGGCGGTATTACGACCGCATCGCGAGAGACGGGACGGCGAACCGGGCGGACCCCTCTTGGCGCGCGTCGTTATTAGTTTGAATTAACGGGGGAGCGACTACCTAGCGACCACCTTGTATCGGGTACGACGACATGTAACGATGATATACCTGCACCTGCAGGTAGGCCCTGCCAGGAGGATGGGGGCCCACGATGGGGGAGTGCCACTGCTCTAACATCACTATCATGCAGCTGTTCCACGAGCTGAAGCAGCAGTTCCCCGCGCTCCCTGATCACGTCGTCTCCCAGTGCATCGCCCAGGTATACAGGTGGCCTTTGTCCGTCAGGAGTGTGCGGCCCTATTAAACGCCGACCCACCCGTCTCGGGCGCGAATCTTCTCGAGAAACACGTTGAACTAACTCGTCGTCCCTAGTCGCCGCAATAACGACTAACCGCCGGTGCCTGCAACACGGTTTACGACGTGCGACTTAACAAGGATTAATAATCGCATCCCCTCTCCCCTTGCCTTCCTCGCCTGTGTCATGCATCGCTAAACTCATTTGCACGAGCGTGGAACCTGTGTGTACGTTGTTTAAGTGTGTAGGTTCTCCCAGGATGGACCGGATGTACCTTTCGTCACGTTTGAATTAATCGATTTGGAAACCATCTTCCTTCGAAGAAATAACGTGTTAAATTTTAAAAGAAAAAAAAACACGACAAAGTCATTTTCTACCTAATTAATTGGCTGGATTTTAATAAAATTTTAATTACAAGCAAAGAGTCATACGGTACTAATAATTGGATGACATTCTTTGTGTCGATGAAATATCGCAGCTAAATTGACCAGACAGATTATAGTCAGAAGGAACATTCGGTTTCGATTATTCTGGGATCGATTATATATAAGTCTTTCCTAGAACACACGCGTGTAACATGAGCGATTAATTGTAAGCGATCGCGAGGAGAAACGCGAGCTCGGGACGCGTGTCCCTCCTGAGCTGGAAACCGACGTCGAGGACGATCGGTGGCAAGCTGATCCCAGGTACGTGTGCGTTGCAGAACAGCCACGACCGGGAGACATGCGCGAGAAGCCTGCGGGCCACCCAGGAGTCCCGTCCGTCGCCGGGCGCGTTTCCACCCCCGGCCCCCTGTATCGGCGTGCAACAGCCTGTACCACCGTCGCAGTCGCAACAACCGCAACAACAACAACAGCAACAACGAGAGCAGCAACTCGCGTCGCAGCAGCGTTGCTGCACGATGAACCAAACGGTCGCGAGCAACGTCGGCGTCGTCGGGCGTCCCCATCGACCGGCGTCGCTGGACATCGGTATGACTCGTCGCTACCCCCCCGCAGGTTGCACCCGCACCGCTGCCGCCGTCGCCGTCGCAGCTGTGACGCCGGCGTCGTCCAGCGGTATCGTCACCCCCTCGTCCGCGCCGGCCGCCTGCACGTCGCGCGGCTTCTTCGACGACGGTTGCACCGTCAATAGCAACAGCAACGGCAGCAACGCGCCGCCCGGCTTCGAGCTCAACGTCAACGTCGCCTGCAGCCCCGCGGGCAATCGCGGTACGGAAGACGGACGTTGTCTCCTTGCTGGAATTGATATTGTACTCGCACCATTTAACGCTGAGAATCCCGAGTTGTAAACCAGGGACTGCTTTACAAACAAAACCTACGAAAATTGGAAATAGTATTAATTATTTTTCGTGAGATATGTTTCAAGAAGGAGACACAGCGATTTTACGATGTAAATTACATGTTACAATAATTACATGTTAATATCGAGCGTTAAATATGTGATACGATCAAGCAGCATACAGACGGAGAATTAAATTACGATAGTGTACCAAATCAAAAGAGATTGCGGAATGATATTATTTCGCTTGTGATGACTATATAAGAGATAGGATAGGGTGTTAGAAGAGTAATTAAAAGCGAAAGCGGATTGTATAGCAACGCCATATGCTCTTCTCAGAAGATCAGAATCTTGCTCGCTTGCGACATGCTTGTTTATCACGGATATTATTAGAGATAAATTCATTAATTCATTTTAATCGCGCTCATAAGCTCAATTATCATTCGACAACCGCTCGGACGGACCCGGGACCAGTCCGCCAGTTGACTTCGATCACACACCGTCGACTTCTTTTGGTTTCAATCATCGGCTCTAAAGTTCGCGAGATTTATCGGAAAAGTTTTTTTTTCAAGAGAGTGTATCTAATTGTGATTTTATATCGGCAGATTTTCGAACGGCACCAGCGAGCGGTGCCTGTAAACGAAGCGACCTCGCGGTCGTGCCACGACCTCATTACGCCGAGCCTCTGTTAGCCATCGGGAAGTCCGAGACGCAGATCGATCACACACGAAGTTACACGTCGGTCAGCCTGACCCTCCGGCCGCCCTCCTCCGAGCCGCAACCCCCGATCGATATTAGGTCGGAAGGATCGAGCCTGACTTACTCGACCTCGTCCTTGGACCCGCGTGGCTTTCAAAGCCGCCTGCAGATCAGCATCGGTCCTGGAAACGTTGGCAGCGTGGCGGCGGCGAGGATCAGACCGCCGATGACTAAGCCGTACATCCTGCCGCCGTGGACTCAAAGCCCACTGCGGTCGCCTGGTACGTTTTTTTCGATTTAAAACGATATAATTCAGACTTAGCTTCGAGACACAAGAGTTTAATTTATATTTTAAAAAGCAGTATATAATGTAGAAAGAGATTTTATCGAGGAAGAGAGAGAAAGAAAAAATATATATTTGTGTAGACTATGATGTAATATGAAACACGAGAAGCGTAGTGTAGGCGTGTGTATACGAGGTATTCTCAGACGTCTAATTTTAGTAAAATAAAATTACAATTCAATAAAAATTAAGAATATAGATTCTCTGTATTCGTCGAAGAATTTGTTACTAAAATTAACACGACGGGGTTTGCCTGTATCGCACTCAGAACTTCCGCCAGAGCCACCGAGCCAACTGCCAAGGCCTACGACGACGATGAGCGCGCCGACTACACCCTCCATACCGCCGACGACGAATATCGTCCTAGGTTGCAGCCTCCCGACGACGCCGTCCGGACCCACGACGAGCAGCAGCGGCGTCACGCCTCCCGTTGTCGCCGCCTCTTCCTCCATCGGGGACCACGCAGCTTCCGATCGGAACCGATCGCCATTGTGTCAAGGTGAACGCATGGATCGGGTCGGAACGGTATGACACGCAAACCGATACCGTCCGTCGTCGCCGTGCTCTAGCAATTGCAGAATCGCGCGCACGTGTATATTTACCTGGAAGTCACTCGGTCGCACGTACTACGCCCACGCACGCAACGCCGGGAACGATATTTACGCATTCCTGACCCCACGCTTCGGGCTATACATAGACGCGCGCGCCCGCGGTTACAACTACGCGGACCACCTGATCCGGTTTTTCTGATCGCGAGAGTCCGCGCGCTATCGACGCATTTCCTGGACGCTATTACGCTAAATGGTATATTCGTTCGCGAAGGGCTTTCGCGTTTTTCCCTTTCCGATGCGCGATCGAGGAGCGCGACAATGCTGTGAGCAACGCGGAGAACCGGTGGCGTTGCGACAGTTAATATGTGATGCAGATGTGACAGCTGATGAAACTGTCTTGTATATCTAATCCGTTATCGTAGCGATCGATAAAATCCGAATTAGGCAAGGTGATATATGATAAAATTAATAAATCATCATTCGTGACAAAGTAGAATTAGAAAATCGCCATGACAGAAGTAAGCTCTGAAACTATTTGACTCGCCTCGTGCGTCGCAGTGCATGCATGCCAACTAAAATAGTCCTTGAAATTTTTTAGTGGAGGAACATCAAAAGAAATTAGTCGCGGAGCAACTGGCCAGGAAGGAGAGGCTCGCCAGGGAACTAAGAGCTGAGAAGGGACGACTCGAAGCGATGAAGAAAGAAGTGCAGGCGTTAGCTCGACCGGTCGATCCCTCGGTATCGCCTCAAGTACGTGGCAATGATGATTGATTATATCTTTTCGATATGTATCTCAACGCGTGATTTTTGTGCAGGAGCTGAAGAGAAAGCGAAAAGAGCTGAGGAGCGAAATATATATGCTGCAGGTCGAGTGCGACAGATTGGCCGACGAGGTTGATCAATGGTCAGACAGACGAGGTATCTATTTCCTATCGCGCTGTCGCGGACGAAGTTAGGAGCGACTAGCGAATAACTCGTACTTTCAGTACCATTGGGCGAGACCAACGAGGAGTTTTATCAGGGCATTTATACCGGCCAGTCGTTGCCAACGAGACTGCCGAATCACCAACCGCCGCGCTTACCGAGTCAACCACCGGCGTGGCGGCCGGAGCAGCCGACGACGGTCGCGAGTGATAATGACCGGGAGGAACGGGACGAGCCCTCGTGGGTCTGCACCATGTGCACCTTCGACAATCATCCATTGATGAACAAGTGCGAGGAGTGCGACATGCCGAGACTGTTGAACCGCGGCAGCAGTGCAGGTATAAGCTCCAGCAAATCGACGAGAGAGTTGCCGTCGACCTCGTTGTCATCGTGGTGATAGTGAACCGTCCCGAACGCTGCTCCGATTACACGAAATAAAATATTCAGCGTCGCCTAATAGCATGCCGACTTTTGTTACATTCTTCACGAAAACTCGTGAAGACCGTTTCCTGCGATTATACTAATCGATTGGATTTTGATAACGCGATGAAGCGCTTGAATAAAAGTGATATATGTATTTTATCTTACTGTATTTAAAATTAAAAAAAAACTCTAACAGAGTGTGAGAGTGTTGTTATAACTATGTTATAGAAATTGTGTATTTAATTATGATTAATTATATTAATGTGGTCCTTTCGCGGACCCAGCTAGTCAAGTAACAGTCCGTCATGAGGTAATTGAAAACCAACATTACACAGCATTCCAATAATTATAATAATATAACATGATTTTACACGCACGCGTTAATCGTATTTAATTATTTACTAATTTAAAAAATATCACAATAGTAGTGCGGTTGGACTCGATTTATGTTAGGTCAGGCATGACAGTACGAGTAAAGCAATGTGCGATTGGATCCACTACTTATTTAACCTCATATATCAGAGCAAAACAATCGGCAAGCCCTTATTTTCAAGGTATGTACGAAATCCGGAAACTTCAGGGAATATTTTAAGACATGAATAATGTATTCATCTGATCGCTAAGTACATGTATTATTCGTTGAAAACCTCGGCCGTGGCGATTTGCATCATTCTATCTTTCTCGTTCATTAGATGTAAACAAGGATAGAATGACAATGGCACGCTCCGCGAACGCACATTTAGAATGACTTATTTTATTTCTTGTAAAGTGTCGGTAACCTCACTTGATTTTTTCGTACACATGTCCCTTATTACTGTATATTTAACATATATCAAAAATTTAGGTACTTATTATCTAATACTTGTTCTCACGAAAGGACCACCTTATCAGATTTTTAGTAGAATAAAGGAGAATAGAGCTTGCGATTCTGTTCTCATTTGTTAGAAATATATGTGTGTGAATTTGATTTGTTGAATTTGATATCGCATGAAAATTAACGTTCCATTCATAAATTCCATTCATTCTTGGCGAAATGTCATCTTTGTTTTTAACTCGCAAGGTAAGGAAAGGAATTTTATGCCTGATGAATTATATGTAATATGTATTTTGCTCCATTTTTTTGTGGCGATAATAAGAGTCTCGAATTTTCAGGGGAGACGCAAGATATTCATATACGAGTAACGCATCACCACAATTTTTCGCCACGGCGTGAGTATACTTTATACCGATGCTTCCGTTCAAATCAAATTAATATTTTGCAGGTATAAAAATTATTTACTTTATTTGTAAAATAACGACGTATTATTTTTCCAGATATAGTGCACAGTTGGGTGGTATGATGCGAACTGAATTAGAAGTTTTCAAAGAACTGTACATACATATAAAAAAGGATTATTATATTATTTAAATTAAATAAACAAATTTTTTGTAGGGGCTAAGTGATTGTAATAGAAGATATGTGACTAATGTAATAATTTAACTTAATTTTTTATTTACGGTTAGTGCACATTGCCCGTTTTCTGGCAATTACATTTCTCTCTTGTCGAAGCAACCTCTACGCGTTTTCAGATTTTCGCATATCGCAGAGATTAGGCGTAAAAGCAACAAAAGATACATTCTACTAAACACTACAAAATTATTTTCCCTCCAGATTCTCATTTGTATAAAAAGTCATCGTATAATACGTAAAATACAAGTATTTGTGATAATTACAGCAACGTTTTTCCGTTATATAGCCGTACCCCTCTCCAAGTTTAGCTTCGTTTCCCGAGTGTACTCGCCGTAGAATCTCTCCAATTTCTGATTGAACTTGGCGTTACGCTCGTTGATATAATCGATATCCGCGTCGTCGTTGTGCATTCTACGTCTACTGTATTTCTCTCGTTTTGCAATCCTGCAAAAAAAAAAAGGAAAAGATGCTAAATCCAAGTCTTAACAGAGACTGCGTTATTTTAATACAAAATCGTAAATGTTACTTACTGCTTCTCCAAATTGGTAACCATTTTATCTACCGCTTCTTTTTTGTCTTCGTGCAAGCCGTGCAATATCGTATTCGGATCGCCGTAAAAAGCAGGTCCTAACTTCTCCTTCGCCTCCTCGTATGCCTCCATGTTCGGTTTAATGTTTTTCACAAGTCTGTTGTAACAACGTATTGCCGCTTGCTCGTAGTCCGAGAAACCTGGATCGGGATTCTGTTTGCTTTTCTTCTTCCTGGCTATTCTCTCTGCTTCCGTGGCATCGATACTCAGCAATTTTTTCCGTTCGTAGTCTTCACCCTGAAAAATCAGTTAAGTACGCAGCGTAAGTTACATAATTTCATACATTTAGTTAAAAATACAATGAATCTTGGTACCTTAGTCTCTGCCTCTTTCCTAGCAGCTTCGTCCTGCATTATCCACTCGGCCTGCCTCTTGCGGGATTCCCAATTGGCAGGCAGCTTGTTCCTCTTATCCTCCTCCACGACTTCCTTGTGGTTCTGCATTCTGGCCTCGTTCTGTTAAATCAATGCTTTATAGACAAATCGCGACGATAAATTCCAATACCGAGTACGGTTAGTAATTAAAAAATCAACATTCTTGCGAATAAAGGAAAGAAATAAGACGTTTAAAACTTGAACAGCATCTTTAAAGTATCGGAGTTAGCTTCATCTCAAATTCTCGGAATAGGTTAGCTTCGTACTGTTATGAACTCACCCTCTTGGCGTGCAGTTCTCGGAGTCGTTTCAGCCTTTCCTCGTGCTTTGTCGTCGCGGGTTGCGCGGACGACGCACTCGGCCCAGCGTCATCCATCGTTAAGTAAAATGAGATGCAATTTTCCAAAATTCCAAACTCGGGCGGACCAACGTAAGACGTAAATACGTAAAGACGGCAACTGAAGCAACTCGTCATTCGTCAATACTGGAAAGAGAGAGAGAGAGAGAGAGAGAGAGAGAGAGAGAGAGAGAAAGGAAGAATTTTCGTGGTGGGTCGCCATCTACATTCTTGAAGTGCGGACGCAGAACTACGTGGCTGCGTACACGTCAACCTTCTGACAAATACAAACGTGTGCTCGAAAGATAGAGCAAGAAAATCGCAGTTGGAGACGTTTACGCGTAAAATATAATAATCTACATCAAATATCAAATACAGTTTAAAGGAACCAATCAATCAATCAATAAATCAATCAATTATTCAATTTATAATAATTTACATTGCTAATAATAATTATATTGTTTGCAATCTATATGAAAAAGATTCGTACAAATATACAATGTAAATAAAAAACAATCCATATAGATAATAATTTTGAAATTTATCACAACTGGAAAATTGATCGACCGATGTTACAATCGATCCACCACGTCGCTCTATCATCGTTACCGATTCGCGAGATCTCACGCGGACGTTACTAGTGGAAGAGAGAGAGAGAGAGAGAGAGAGAGAGAGAGAGAGAGAGAGAGAGAGAGAGAGAGAGAGAGAGAGAGAGAGAGAGAAGCGCGTTACCGACGAAGGTCACATCTCGTTCAAGTGACGCGACGTATGTATATGTATGTATATGTATACGGGGATCGATCTCGCGCCCGCGCGCGACGTTTCGGAGCTGAGCGGAGCGGAGATCATCAGCGCCGTGATATGTATGTACATACATACCTTAAGTACGGTCATACGCGATACGCGTTCGCCATCGCCA